>NW_027103905.1:809464-849919 GCF_902728285.1 Clytia hemisphaerica
CCTTTCACTAATCGTCCAGGGTTCATACACAAACAGCCTTCAACATCCTGTAGAAATAAGAAATATTTCACGATTTTAATTTGTGATTTTCAGTAATGAAGAATTTGAACGCAACTTGTCAATAAAGTGCTCAATACAAACAAAAAGCAGAGAAAATTTCAATTTGGCCCAAAATACATTCATCTCATATTTTCAGATGTTTTTTTTTAAATTTTAAACAAGATATTTTAAATTGAGTTCATTTGTGATTTCATTGAAAAATAAAGATGATTTCTAGCGAAGCCAGAAAAATTTTAAGGGTAATTAAAATATGTGATATTAACTGAAAACTAAAGCGAAAGAATTATTCAAACTAAATTTAGTTTTCGTTTTGCAGGTATTGGCACAATTTCAAGAAAAGCAAAAGGTGCCACAATCCAATTTGGACTGAAGGCTTAAAGGAGTTGAAACTAGCAGGGAATTAAGGTTGCCAGACAGAAACTCTGCTCTCTAGTTTTCAGAGTACCGTATTACTTCGAATAAACGCCCGGGGCGTTTATTTAATTCTTTCGATTTTAGGGGAATTTATACGAGAGGGGCGTTTAAAAGAAGGAGGCGTTTATTGAATTATTTTAGTCTAAAGTCGAATATTTAGAGCAAATATACCCTTTGTTTAGTTCTTTATCAGGATTTTAGTGCAAAATTTCGTTGGTTCAACGATTAAAATTGCATCGAAAACTGCTCTGGTTACAAGAAATGACTAAAGTCTTCCTTTTCAAACCCAATCAACACTAGTATTGAAGTATTAAAGTCACAAGTTTCTAATAAACGCCCCTCCCCTATTCATTCGAAGGGGGCGTTTATTAAATAATTTTCCTTTTAGGAGGGGCGTTTATTCGAGGGGGCGTTTAAAAGAAGGGGGCGTTTATTCGAAGTAATACGGAAATTTTAAATTCTGAATAATTTTGGTTGAAAACAGACAAAATTGCTTTAAATCTCCTGCAAAAAAGCAACAATTTGCAAACTGGCAACCTCTTCTCCGTGTATCCCAGGCTTTATTTACTAATGATTGACGCCAGAGAATCTAGCGCTATCAGTAAGCATCAAACAGCTGATAATACATAGTGAAGGAGGTTGGCAAACTGGCTGCTCTAATGAGGAAATCATTTACCTTGACAAAATATCGAAGATCAGAGGGGACAACGAGTACATCTGGAGTGATGGGCATATACGCATGTCTTTCGAAAGCTTCATAATCTAAATTGACATCTTCGTGTGTTGGGTGTAACGGGTAATAGCTAAAAATAATGTAAAATACACATTTGCATATTTCTAAGTTCAGACCCAGTTTATGCTCGCTTACCCGAGCAGCACTAACGAGTCCTGGGAAGGACGAAATACGTGTTTGCGGATAGATGTATGTTCAGACCCTAAAAAACTTCATTGCGATATTTTTTCGCTGAGTTTTCACTTAAAATGAAATTTCGTATTACGTAAAATGAAATGCCTATCATACAGTTTTAATACGAGATTTTTTTCTGATGGAATTATTCTAAAGAACTTTACAGGCAACCTGTTACGGCTGTTGGCAGATATGGATTTCACAATGGACACGTTTTGTTCTTAAAGCACAATGCGAAATTTGTTTGTTTTAATCCACTTTTTAAAACTTTTGAGTAGTCGCTAGAAATACAAATGTTGTTTATTTTGATAAAGTCCAAAAATAAAAAATGCGCTTTAGTTATTTTTACATTTATAGATGTTTCTATAGTAATTTCAAAGAAGAATTTCACATAATAAACATATCGCTAGCGCGTTTAAATTAAGTTAATCATTACTTAAGAGAATTTTGAGAGATCTAACTTTACGTAATGTATAAGGCATTATTAATTTTAGTCTATTCAGGCTAAATTGATCCGTAATTTTAAACCCTACTCTGAAACGAGCATTATACGTTTTTATGTCATGTCACAACTTCCACATAACTTATCGGGTTTATATATCCTGCTTTTTTTGCCGGTAAGGATAGTGAATAAGTGCTTTTCCACGGTAGCATAGACAAGAGAGGGGAATTCGGGGATCCCCCTGAATTTGTGTAGAAAAGCAGATATTTATGACGTTGTAATCATCCATTATATTTATATCACTATTTTATATTTTGTATTTATATCTTAAAAAGATAATTACTCTGTGATAAAAATCTGCTCTCCTACACGCATTTTATGCCCTCTTGTCTACGTTATACTGCATAACGTCCCCAATTTTGCGGATAAAACTGTAGGTTATCCCCTATCGTTTCAAATATACCTTCATCCTCAAAATTGTAGATTTAAATTGAATCTTATCTACAGAACAGAATAAAACTGAAAAAGGCATAAAATCAAGAAGTTTTGTCAAAAATCGAAACGAAAATTGATGTCATGTGGTCATTCACAAAATGCTGAGAAAATGACGTTAACTTTTTTGATGAATCATCAAAAATATAAAATGATCCAATAATCATTCATACCTTTGTTGAAGCAAAAGGTGATCGGCCAGTCGTCCCAAACGATCAGAGCGTGTTGCACTAAAAATAAAATAAACGTTTTTTTAATAAGAACATCCAAAATTTAGTCTTCGGATTTTCTTTTAACCTTTTGAGTTTTAAGCCTTAAAAGTGTTCTTAACATGTTCTTATTTTCAATATTTTTGCGGTATTTTCGTCCATTTTTCTAAGAAATCAGGTGTTTTAGAGTCCACAAAGCATTAAAATGTTCTTAGCTTGTTCTTAATATTTTCGCCATCGAAGCCTTACGTTCTTATAAAGTTTGTTCTTATGAAAATACATGTAAAACAATCTGGTGTCTATTTTTTGTTTTTTTACCGGGGTACAACCAATAACTCATTAGTAAAGATTAAAGTTTTGTTTTTAAATTAGAGTGATATCGTTTGCTTACTCATCACTTTTAATTCACAAGCTTTTTCACATTGGATTGACAGGGATGTGGATGATTGGTCAGAAAGAGGAAATGAAAAACATCTTTTTGTTTAAATCAGCATAATATAACAAAAGATAGACCCTGTCCTGATATGAAATGTGTCTGATTTGAAACGGAAACACTTATGCAAAATAAAACCTTTTAAAGGGTAAATTTTTTTTTGGACTAAACACAATAATAAGGCTGATTTCATTAACATTTCGAGGATAAGAAAAGGCCTAAGCAAATTCATTTTTTTGCGAGGACTAATTTTCAAGAAAATGGCCAAAATTATTTTATTAATTTGCTTTCTTTAACAATGCTCTCTGATTTGAAAAAGACAGTTCGCGAAATTCCACACATAAACATACTTTTTTATGATTTAGAAAGGAGGCGCCTCTATGCTAACTAAGCAGAATAAACAATAGAAAATTTTCTCAAATTTTGTGACAACATATCTCCTACCATTTTTGACCCAGCGCTAGCGATAGGGCCTTTCATTTGCAACTTTCCGTCCGTCCTTCCGCTGTCTGTCCGTCCGTTTTGGTAGAAACGGCGCTTAAAACCAGTACCGCACTTTTTAATTTTGCCGTTTGGAGAGGGAAAAGGTTGCTAAAGTCGGATACTGGTACAAAATATTTTTCTGATTCCGCGCTCTTCAAAAAACAATTTTCAAACAAAACAGATGGCGGTCGAAGCGGGAGGTTGATTCATACTTTCTTGACATTTTCTTTGCTTTGGCAGAACTTTCAACCAAAGATATTTGAAATGTTTTCTTTATAACCTTTTCAACATTCTGCCATATCTTATAGTCTTTGCTCAGTTTTCATAACGTTTTATGAGTGAAAATCTACCTTAAATCACTTTTATTTTTAGTTTATTATTTTCGAAAAGACTTTATTTTAGGAAATAATGCTTCGATATAGAAATAAATAAACGAAATGCAGCTCATTTATAAATGATTGGAACTTTTCCTTGATGCTACACAAGCAAACAGTCACTTCTGGATCTGTCGCTACAGCGGTCAGTGGGGGGACGTGGTATGATTTCAAACTCAACACATGATTATTAAAAGTAAACTGATTCTGGAATTTGGTAATGGACACTAAAATGGACCTCATGTGTAAATTGGAACAAGATTGGTACTTTTTCCACGAGGCTACGCGTGAAAATGTTATTTCTGGATCGGTCTCGTTTGACGATTGGTGCAGTGGCTTGATTTTTCAAATTCGAACACAGAATTATTTCAAGCTGATTAGGAATTGTTAGCGGGACTAAAATGCATTCAGTGTAATTTGAACAAGATTGAGACTTTTTTCATGATTCTACACATTAAAAAAAATGATCAATTCTGGATCTGTCGCATTAAACGGACGGTGGCTTGATTTTTCAAAACCGACTCACATACCGTCAAACCGGCTCTAACTGGGACGATTTGTCGAAACATTGGACTGTTGCATATCTGGGCTGTATTTTCACTTACTGTAAATCGAAAGAAATCGTGTATTTTAAATACGCCTTCCTACTCAAATCAAATGACTTGAAAGTTCGGTGAAATGGTGGCCGAATTGCCGGTCCCATGTTTTTTCAGATAGTCCAAGTTGAAGCAGTTGATAGTAATTATTTAAAGTATATAACTGATTCTGGAATCTGTAATGGACACTAAAATGGCAGCTCATGGGTAAATTCAAACGAGATGAACTTTCTCATGGTTTGTAAGGCATGAACAGTGAAAATGGTCATTTCTGGATTTTCGCATTAACTGTTAACTCACATTAACCACATGAATTTTATTAGCTTGGATATGCAGACCATAAAAACTATTCACCGTCTAGTTCTTTAAAGATCATTTTTCTGTCTACGTCTGGTCCAACTAACTTATGCCTGCAGGATATTTCTCCCTGCATATGTGGTGAACCTAATTCGTTAAAAAGTGCCCACTCACTAAGCAAATATTCGGGGAATTTTTATGTTTTTCTATGGGCGCGCATAATTTATGGGAAAGCGACCTTGTGAAAAAGATGAACAAATGAAAATGAAAACCAGGCTCATTTCTAAACAAAATGGCCGCTGGAAAGGAGCCTTTTTAAATGTGGCTGATGTTTTGATGTAGTTAGAGTAGTGTTGAAAGTTTTTGAGTTTGTAAAAGGGTTATAGGTAAGTTAATTTATGTGTGTCTGCCTGGGTTTTGATAGTCTGTCAACAAGGTTCACTCACAGGCAGTATCAAACAAACTGTATCCGACATTTTTAGTTACACCAGGTAAGATTTTTTTTTCTGAAATTTTGAGTCTGGATACACAGGCTAGAATTTTATTGGAAATTTGAACCTGCGCCTGTGTAGGCCCGGTTGGTAGGAGACCATTCAATAAAATTTCAAGCGTCTAACCAATGAGAAGTACCGCGGTGATTTTGAAAATTTTTTTCCTGTCTTCACTTTGATCCATGTCAACGGGGTCATACATTTGCTGTTTTGCACACTTGTTTTCAACACGTTACTTTTCGCTGGGCCTTCACGCCCAACGGGCTTCTTGTTTCAAACAAAAAAGGGAACAACTTTCTTTTCCTCCCGCAATTTGTGAAAGCACCTTCGTGAACATTTTTAGGCTGAAAACTCAAAAAGTTAAGAACACCCGAAGGCTTCAAAATTTTGGATGTTCTTATAAAAAAAACCATGTAGCAGTTAGAGGATGACAAAAAACTGCAAATTGTTTTCAAATATAAACACTCTTAATTGCTGAGCATCAAGCAGAGAGACATCAAGTACCATTTTGGAAATCTTTGGTATGACCCATTGGTTTAAACCAATGAAATATAAGCCCGGAGGGCTAGAATCAAATCTCCTTGGTAGGATTTGAAGCCTACCAAATCCTACCAAAGTTGCGCGCTCTAGCGCGGTCCGCCTGGTTTTTACAAAAATGACAGATTGAAACTAAAATTTACACCTAAATTTCGAAAAAGATATCACTCGAAAACAAAGGAATCGCTAGATTTAATCCGTCGTCAAAAATACAGCGTTTATTTTAAGGATTCACTTTTTCTTGCTTGAGAAAAGTTAAAGATTCGATTCTAGCCCTTCGTCGGTTTAAACCTTGCGCACCGTAGCCGGATGCTCTGCCACTGCACTACAGTCGCATAAAATATTATAGATATCCAGATAGGGGGTGAAAAAAAACTATAAACATGACATACTGTGCTGCCGCTTCTTCAGCACCAAGGTGAAACAAAATATCAGTGGAAGTCAATCCAAAACAAACATCATTGATCATTAAAGTGCATGGATCAGACATCATGTGAATCTATGTGATAAAAGTAAACACTGTTTTTTACGAGAACTTTTACTTATCTTGTTTTTTTTCAGGCGAGACCAATTTGATTAGTTGTTTTATGGGCCCGACCGACCCTGAAATTTCAAAAATCCAAATAAAAATAAAATTCATTTTGGTACCCCATTTTTATTTTCATTGCTTTGCAATTGCTTTAAATTTTCGAAATAGGATTTGGTTTTTCCGAGATTTTGAGAATTTTATGTTCGATTTTTCATTTTATCCATGAATTCGACCTTTTGGCCCTTTTTACTTTCTTTTATTTTCTTTCTTCTTTCTCGCATTTTTGTCAAGATGTAGTAGATTTTGCTGCCTTTTTAGGTGATTTTATAGGTGAAATTCTACTTTTAATTTTATTTTTTCACCGACCGACCCTCTATTTTTGGTAGCTATGCCCGTAAAACAACAAATTAAATTGGTCTTGCCAAGGAGTGGGGTGAATATTTGCTTAAAGAAATTCGATCTAAAAAAACCTGTTTGTTGCTTTTTGTTACTTAAACGGGCCACCTTCTCGAGGCTGTAACTTTCGATATAATAACTTTATGTGAATAATTACATAGCTTATTCTATAGCTGAAATCAGAAGGCTTCAAAGTACCTCTATAGCTATACCAAAAATAAAGTTTCTAGAACTAAAGGATACAAAAGTTTTTCTTTAGTTTTCACCTTCATTTAAAAAAATATTTTTCTCAAAAATAATATTATAGTTTTTTAATTTTTTCAACGGTATATCATTTATAATCGCACGAACGGTGATTTTTTCTTATTTGGCGCTCCTTCAAAGAGAGCAATTAATCGTTAATTGCATCCGGTAGAGAGTAATTAATCGGTAATCACACTTTCGAAGAGGCGCCAATTTCTTCAAAGTTGAGTTGAGTTTTTAATATTTTTCACATCGTCCTTTCATCGAACGTGTTCATTTCATTTGAATGTTACTTTGTGTGAAAAAAAAAAAGAACAAAAAGAAAAACATAGAGAGAAGAGAAAAATAAAGCTTTTAGTGTAATTAAAGTCTATTCACGATAAGTGTGCACTCTTTTTTCATTTACTTATAACTTTTGAAGGAATTCTTCAATCTTTATAAATTTGGTATCATTGGAAAGATATTAGTTAGTGGAACAATTTGAAATAAAAAAATCTTTAAAATAATTCTAAAAATGAAGATGAAAATGAAGAAGAAAAAAATGAAGATCTTGTAGAAAAGTGCTATAACTATCATTTTCACTGAAGTTAAACCTTGATTATCGAACGTCATCACTGTGAAAAAAATTCTCAAAAATAATCATTCAGTCAAAAGATATCAAACAAAGTTATAAGCTAATTGACGTCTAAAAACGCTGTTTTCGGCTGTTTTCTGCTGTTTTTTGGGGTCAATCACTTATTAACTTGGTATCATAACTTTATATTGAATAAATATTTTAGTGAAATTTCTTCACAGTGATGACCTCCAAAGATCAAAGAATCTCTCCAGTGAAAATGAAAGTTATAGCACTTTTCTACAAGATCTTCATTTTTTTCTTTTTAATTTTCATCTTCATTTTTAGAATTTTTTTGAAGATTTTTTTATTTCAAATTGTTCCACTCACAAATATCTCTCCAACGATACCAAATTTATAAAGATTGAAGAATTCCTTCAAAAGTTATAGGTAAAAGAAAAAAGAGTGCACACTTATCGTGAATAGACTTTACATTCGTGATTTTCTTGTTTTGAATTTTCCTCGTCCTTTCGAACTCGGAAAATTAAAAAAAAAATTCACTCGTGTAATTATTGTACTCATGTGATTACATATACTAATTGAAACATTGGTTTAAAAGGGGTTTAAAATGATTAATCTAAAATTTGTTAAAAAATTCAAATATTTTACAGCTAAAAATGAGAATTGTGGTTTTATTTAGCTATAATAATGCAAACAGATAAACAAGCTCTCCCTCCATTTCACAGTCGAAATGGAGCATTGGAAATCAGGACTGATTGCCTCCATAACGGTTTCCCGTTGATTAGACGCAAAGATCTTTAAAATTTTTCAAAATATTGGACCAGTAGCAAGTCGTTATTAGCGCGCAATGGTCCTGATTACTCATTACGCTTTGCGACTGTAAAATGGCCTATAAATGCCGAGTCTCAATCTCTGATCACTGATGTTAAGGAAGGATGTAAAGAAAGGATACCTTTTTAGGATCTGTGGAGCCACCAAGGGGATCGATCAAAGGTGGTTGTGGATAAACATATTCATGGAAAACATCACGTTGAGATGGCACCAACACCACCTGAGTCGATAAACTAAAATAAGGATATGTTGTAAATTGTGAAAAAAAATTAACAGTGATATCGTATTAGATATAAAAATTCGGTCAAAGTTACAAATAAACTCATTCCGAAAATTCTTGGCGAGTTCACTGACCTTTATACACACTGGAGATTTTTTAATCCAGGCCAAGCAAAGTTTTTTATCGGAGTTTTTTTTAAGTACCCTAATGTTAACCCTACTCAGTAGCGGAGTAAATATATCGAGAGCGTTAGATGATGTAGCACCATTAGACGTTAATTTTTAGCACTGCAATGGCTTCTTTGTGGGTACCAATAAAAAAAAACTGCAATCAAAGATTTTGCTTGTATATATACCCCGGTATATATAAAGGTCAGTGGAAAAGTTCCACTTTGATGATTTTTTGGGAAAAGGAGCTTTTCAAGCATTCTGATGCAAATTTGATCTTTTCACTACTGGCAAGAACTTCAAAAGTTTAGAGTAACGTCAACAAACTGAATGTTCGAAGAAGAAACCCTAGCGAGTTCCTCACCAAAAACAGGTATTTATCATTCCGCGTTTCTTGATGAGTTCCAGTTTGACGATTATTGATAAAAAGAACCCTTTCAAGTGCTTTGACGCAAATTCTATTTTTTACGCTAATGCAGGAGCTTCGAAAGCTAAAAGTGACGTCAAAAGATCGAATGTTGAGAGCCCGAAAACCTGGGCTCCAAACATTCGAAAAAGTCACAAAGTGGAATAGATGTTACTGCGTAGAAAACTAGGCTACGAATAAACGGAGTAAATAAGAAATTTTGACGAATAAACCAATTCTCAAAATTCGGTGTAATTTGATTTGACACGATTCAAGAATATATCTATAATTAATTTCAGCAAATTATCATAATTCTTTTTTTTTTTATTCGTGTGAGAACACCCGAAGGCTTCGAAAATTTTTGACGTTCTTATAAAAAAAAACGTGTATGTCAAAACTCTCTTTTTCTATTTGCCCTTTTTGCACTCACTTCTCCCGAACTCGTGATGGGTCTATCATTCTGAATCAAATTCGATTTCGTTCGTTTCTTACTTGTGAACAGCTCTTTGAATTTTCTCCATGCATCCAGCAAAGATGTCTTCGAATAGATCGTCTACTTCGCCTTTCTAATAAATTGAATGGAGAAATTTAAGAGATTAAATCGTACACTGTTCAGAGCCAAAAGCGTTCATGAATTAGGCCTCGTAAAGATTTCTATGACCAATAACATTAAGGGAAGAAATTTTCGCGGAATTTAATTTCCCGTTTGAAGGGAACTTTTTTGTTTTACAATATGGCCTTTTTTGCCCTAAAATGACTAAATTTGGGGACTTTTTTTTCAATTTTGAGATTATTCGTGTTTCGCGGAAAACACCTTTTTCCGGTTAGCCGTTTCGTATAAAAAGTCACCTTTCGAGTAAACAAAACATCCCATTGGCTAAAAGCAAAACCATAAGCAAAAAAATGTGCAGAGTATGAGAAAAATGTGCTTTCTTTGCTCTTACTCTAGACATTTTTTTGTTTATCTTTTTGCTTTTAGCCAATGAGATGGTTTGTTTACTCGAAATTTTGGTGACTTTTTATACGAAGCAGCTAACCGTAAGAAGGTGTATTCAATTTCGCAAAAATTTCTTCCCGTTTTTTAAGGTAGATACACTCCTTTAATTTTTTTATTAAATTTAAAGTTTCAACATATTCAACTTTGCATGACTTTATAGCAAAAGTGATACTTACCTCAATCAAAGGTTGTTTGCTATCAACGAATGGACCAAGCTATAG
This sequence comes from Clytia hemisphaerica, assembly GCF_902728285.1. Classification (NCBI taxonomy): domain Eukaryota; kingdom Metazoa; phylum Cnidaria; class Hydrozoa; order Leptothecata; family Clytiidae; genus Clytia; species Clytia hemisphaerica. The sequence goes on from NW_027103905.1 coordinate 819,784, forward strand.
AGAACAATAAGATGAGTTAGTTTAAAAAAAACGAAGAAAGTTTGAAGTAAATCCCGAGAAATGCGCATATTGAAAGATAAGATTTACATATGAAATCATACCATATCAAGAAAATCTATTGGACCACTTTGAGGATTATCTTAACACTTCAATAGAAATATAATATTTTCGCCTATCATTCGGTATTGAAATAGTAAACACCTCTTCCTTTTGGAATCGTGTATCAAAAGTTTAATTGAAATCACACATATTAATCCCCTTTTAATTAAACTTCAGTATTTTTTCTTTAATTGCTGGTGATTTGAATGGTCAATTGAAGAGCCTCGCTTGACGATGGCTTTTACACTAAAACTCGAATGAGCTAAAAAAGGAAACGGTTAGCAAATACAATAATGTATGATAATGTATCATAATTTGGTTTACCAAGATGAGGACATCTGGTACAGCTTTAGTCACAGTCGACAACAAATCATCCAACGGTTTGTATGATAGCGTTTCGTCACATGTTGAAAAAGGCCCACATGCTATTTGAACTGTGAATGGATCTAAAACGAAAAATGGAAAATTGAAGAATTGAAGAAAAGTTTTAGAAAACTTTGATGATCACACGCCTTGTAGTTTTCTTGAAATGTTTTTTTGAGAGTTTTCGTTTAGCCAAAGGAACAATGACTATGAAATGACAAATTGACTATATCACTACACCCCTGTTTCACAGCCCCGGTGGAACCTTTTCCCACAATGGGGATAAAAATTCTAACGAAATCCTAATGGTGAATGGGGAGATTATATTGTTCCCAGGTCAAAAAAAGGGATGGTTTTGGAGTGCACTTTTTTCTATTGAATTTCAAATGGAGATGAAAACAAAGTCAATCTTGTATTTTGTATAATTTTGAGAAAATGTTTTTGTTCTTTTTGAATTGTTTTGTTTTTTAAATTGAGTGTTTTCCCATCGGGGAAAAATTTACCATGACTTCATCGGGTCTGTGACGCATGGGTGTATCCCTCTAATATTTTTCTCAATGAAAAAAACAATTGAGAGATTGTACCTTCGTTGACAGTTTGATTCTTTCTTTTGGCTGAAAAGAAGGGCAAGCGAATCCCCTAAAACAGAAGGAAAAATGTCATGGATAAAGATAACATATAACCTTTTTATTTATCTTTTGCGAGTACTCTCTGGTGTTTTGGGATTCCGGATAAATTCGGAGTTCCTTAATTGCTCTAACTTTTCGGTTTTAATCACTTTTTTTTTTTAATATTCGCCAAATTTTTGGATTTATCTTGAGTAACAGAGTCTTCGAAGCGATTTGTTTTCGTTTAAAAAAGGAGCAAAGTCGTGAAACTGGTAAATTGATATCACAAAAATTTATCTGGGTATCATTACTGTATTATAATGTGAATATTAGCATCAATAGTTACCTTATAAATACCAGATGCATTTATCGTGGCACCAGTTTTATTCGTCCCTTGTACTGATATGATCTGAAAGGAAAAGAAAATCATAATCACAAAATTATTTTTAGAAATGGAAACCCCTTATTCAGTGACCATTTGTTAAAGCAGATTTTCGCAGATTGTCGCAATGAATGGAAATTTATAATTATGAAAGCAACAACACAATTTAATATAGGTGTCTATCTCTCAAATCGAAAAGTAATATATATTTTTAACGCTATATCAGGCTATATTTATTTTTAAAGAGAACATATTGCTTGTTATTTATACCAAATTTTTAAGATTGCTTTCTTTGATTGGATGTAACGAAATTATTTAAATCCATGCAACTTTTAGTTACCCCAAAGTTTGGGGTAACTCTCGGTCGGAAATTTCATACACGATACGCATCCCCTGCTATATCAAAATAAATTCTGGGGAAGCACGCAGCCTAGATCGATAAGGATCTTTTAATATCCAAAGATTATAAGCAGAAAGTTTTTGAAGGGTATAGTGAAACAAGTCGAACCTCTATCACTGAAATATTTCTTCAAGTCGAAAAAGTTTGCTGGTCCCTTTAGTTTGCAATACCTTAAAAACTAGCAACCATAACTCAAAATTCCATAACTCGAATAAAATTGAAAAAAAAAGGTTTTACCTGACCCGGAAAGAGTGAGTAATTTTTGACTTCAGATAAATCCAAAGGGATTCTTTGACCTGCAGATGTCTCTCTTGATCCTTCGAGAACAACTGATTTGGCATTCAATCTTCCAACAGAGTCACAACAAACTCTTCCAGAGAATATTGCTTTCTCCTTAAAAAGAAAAAAGAAGGGAATGGTTTTAATGGTTAAAAGTAAATCTGCAACCACAGTCGTAGGCGACCCAAGGGCTCCTCTTTTGATAGCTATCTACCCAAAGGTAGGGGTAAGTGCCACTCTTTCTCCCTGAATTGCTCCACTTACTCTTGATCATTCTCTTTATTTCTTAGTATCAAGCAGAAAGGCATCAAGTACCATTTTTGTACTAAGAACAATGTCTTTGGTATGACCAAGCCGTGGACTGAATGCAACTTATACCTCCTTTTTATAATCATGTTCTTAATATGTTCTTTTTTTTCAGGCATTATACCAAATTTCCGTATCAAGTTTTTATAAAATTGCTCTATAAAAAATATTCACTCAGGAGTTTGGATGTTATATATCTTGTTTTTTATAAAGCATACAAAAATTTGAAAACAGGCTTGGAGATGCTTAGGTCGAGAGCTTGACAAGACTGAAAAATGCTTATAAGGATGCTTATATCTCAAGCAAAGTTTTAGGGAAATTCAAGAAATTCGTAAAATCCCAGCTGAAAACAGGAAAAATCTGGAAAATAAATTATTCATAGGCTCATGTAAAGGAAATCTTCAAATTTTTCGCCCTATCTGAGCCTAGATATGCGTTTAAGCGCAATGCTTATAAAAAACATGTATCAGGCTTTGTCTTGAGATTGAGCAATGTGAATATTATAATGACTTACCTCAGTGGTTTGAGCAACACTTTCACTTTCGTCCAGCATCAAAGAGCTTTTCATATCTTCTGCCAAATTGTTTATAATCTCGTTCAATACTAATAAATACAGTGAAAAGGAAAAATGACCTCTAATGAGCCAACTCTTTTCTAAAGTTAAATTTATACATAGTTTCATCCCCCTATATTCACGGGAGAGGGGTCTTCAAATCCTCAGACAACCCTGTAAGGGGGAGAGGTGTTCAGTAAAGTCTCAACATTATCAAGCAACAATTGAACAAAGAAAGTTATTACATTGCTTGCTTCGATAGACTCAAAGCCTCGGTTATTAAGGGGTCCGAGAAATTTATATACAGAGGGGTTTGGCCTTTAAGGGGGAGTTGTATAAAGGGTGGTTTTAACCACCCAGGAAACTATGTTATAAACAGACAATTTATAGACACATTTTTCAACCCTTTTCATAAGGAAAACCATATCACGTATATGCAACACCCATTATACCCATATTGTTGTATTTATTTGATTATGTACGTGTTGACTAGAGTCAATCTTCCACTTAAAGTCTTTTCCCCAGCCCCCCCCCCCGCCAGAGCTTTATCAATAATGAACTAATTGGCCAATATGAAACGATAGGATATAAAAACATTAGGTATACAGATAAAAAAATTCACTCCATTAAGAATTAGTGAATAAGATCACTAAAAAAGAAAAAAGGGTGTGGTGGTGAAAGAAAATCCACCACATTAAAGTGGGGTGATCCACCACACCTAAACATCGACAACCAACAATGATGATCATTTGATGACTGTTTATTTGTCTCGGGGTGATGGACTAACCGCACACATCCTTAAATCTGGTTGAAAAACCCACAAATCCAAATTCATGTTTCACTACAATTGGAACATTGGAACCATCAACATACGAACAGGAAAAGATGATGAAAAGCTTGAACGTGTTGTCAATGAGATCAGTAAAGCCAACCTATCGATATGCGGCTTACAGGAAGTTCGTCGACTCAACAAAGATTCAGCACTTATTAAATCAGACTCTGGTAATAAATACGAAGTTCACTGGTCCGGCCACGTGAATAAACGCACGCATGGTGTCGGCATTGTCATCAAAATTGATCCATCTATAGAAATAATTGAGATTACGCCAATTGATGCTCGAATAATCACAGCTGACGTAATAGTTCGCGGTTGCTCATTAAAAATCATAAACTGTTATGCTCCTACCGAAGATAGCACCGAGTCTTCCAAAAATTCGTTCTATCGACAACTGAATAAACAGTTCAAATCCGTTAAAAAGAAACAGAAAGTATCCCACTTCTATCGTTGATCTGAACGAAAGTCAACTGTCGAATGTATCGAATTTCAAATACCTTGGTGCTTATCTCAATTCGAATCAACCTAACTCCGGAGAAAAAGAAATCGCCCATCGTATTCAACTCGCAACTGCAAAATTTTCGCAAATGTCAAATGTCTTACAAAACTTTCATATTGAACTGAAAACGAGAGTATTATTTTTGAATATCTTTGTCAGAAGTCGGCTGGTGTATGCCTGCCAGAATTGGAACCTCAATCATTTTTTTCAGCCAGTGGGGGTAAAAATAATAGACTGAAACTCGATGAGGATTGATACTCCCAAAATTTTTATGGCTTGGGATTTAAGTCAGAAAATTGAGTGGGGATAGGAAAACTAGCATAATGTTTTGCAGCGAGGATTGGTTTATTTAATTATTTTCAGTGGAACCAAAAATTGGAGTATAATTTTCCATAGGGGACGATATTTTGCCCCCTTTTTCCAGTGGGAAGGGGCCTCAGTGGGTTTGTGGGTTTGTCTTACCATCAGCTTTATCTTGTAACTTTTGAAACATATGTTTATAGGGTTTCTTCAAACTATCTTCTTCACTGTCGACATACAGACGAATGTGAGGCTGGATGCCTTGTCCATTCCACTGGATTTGTGTGCTATTGTCTACACCTTGTCCAAATGATGCCAAAACATCTCCTTTACCTGATCGAGCTTCGTATTTTGCAGACGGTGTGGACCTGTAAGAAAATTCCACAGAGAGTATATTTATTAGCTTGAAAAATGACGACAGTGAAAGTCTGTCCATTTTTATGCGGGCTCTGTTTATTTCTGTCTTATTCTGTTTTCGTGGTCAGATTTTTTAAAACATTCGAATCCAGTTGTTAACCAAATGAATGAAAACAACTGGCAGATTATAGGCCTTCAAAATCTTGACTTAAAATACACTTCCAAGATATCTTGCCGAAGCACAATCGAGGATGAAATTCAAAGAAGACCTGAACAAAGCATGGTCTAACCATGAGCAAAAATAATATTAAAAAAAGTTTACAATAATTAGTAGACTCTACTTTCAGCTAGTATGATGTCTCTATAACTAATTTTACCCTGAATGAGACTTAGACAAGACAAGACATACACCTTCCCAAAAATGGGGATAGGCCCTAACCTAAGTCAGAGATCACTGCACAATATACTACATAAACTATAAAAATAAATAATGAAAATAAATAACTAAAGAATAAATGACTGCTATTAAAATAAAATCTACGAAATATTGTTAATCAACTTCCACCATCTCAGTCTATCAGAGGCAATCACATACCAATTACATTTATCAATACCAGCTTTTTTCAAACATTTAGAAATAGATCTACCATATGTAAACTTTGGACAACCTCTGGGCCTTTTAGATCGAACCCAACAAGATATCATTTTTCTCGGTAACCTTTCCCACGACATACGCATTACATGACCAGCCCATTGTAATTGCTTTTTTACAACATACAAATCAATCGATTTTAAAGAACATAGATAACAACGTAAGCCTTTCCTGCCAAGCCCGAAAGCGATTGGTGTGGCACATAACACGAACACATTGATGATGAAATCTCGATAATAACTTAAATAACTTTTCTGTAACACACCAACATTCAGCACCATACAAGAGTATGGGTAAAACAAAAGAAGAATAAACTTTACCCTTTGTGACATAATCGACACTACAGGAGCTGAAAATCGATTTTCTCAGTGCGCCGAACGCATTTCCCGCTTTACGAATACGTGTTTCAATCTCGAGGTCATCCGTACCATTTGTTGTAATGATACTTCCTAAATATGCAAACTGGCTAACGATTGGGATGTATCGGTTATTGGTTAAAATGATGTCAGAGAAATCAGCTTTATCGTAATCTTCTCGCGATTCGTAAAGAGAAGGTGCCTTGGCACAGAAGAGCAATTCCGTTTTTGAGCTTTGACGAGGCTCTGTTACTCCGGTGTGGATTTCTGTACCAAAGCGAGAAAAGTGGTGAACTAGTGATTGCGTCTCAACAACAGCATCATGACGATTATCGAATACGACTGCAGTATCATCTGCATATTCTGAATCAAGCAACGAAATTGGTTCTCCACGTGCTTTGAACGATCTACCTGTCATTTGAGCATCATTTTTGGTCATGAATACACAAGGAGTGGCAGAACATTTTATTCTCCAACTACTGATGGTTGCTGTGATGAAGAACGTGAAGAGCATGGGGCCTAGGACATCCCCTTGTTTAACACCGATACTATTGTTGATGGGATCAGTGATGAAGTTGTTGTCGATTTTAACAGCAAATGTCTTGTGTAAAGCAGTTAGGAGGTTCACAAGTTTAGGTGGCACACCGTACTTCAGTAAAATGCCCCATAACAATTTTCTGGGCACTCTGTCAAACGCTTTGACTAAGTCAAGAAATAACACCCACGACTCTAGTCCATGCTCACTCCTTTTCTTAATTGCGGATTTGATTGTGAAGACAGCGTCAATGCAGCCACGTTTTGGTCGGAAGCCGCATTGTTGCTCATGATCTAGCTGCTCTTCTATCGGAAGCAATCGGGCGTGTAAAATGTTAGCAATGATTTTGTATGTAATTTCTAACAACATTATCCCACGATAGTTTTTGGGTAGTGATAAGTCACCTTTCTTTGGGAGTACAATCAGTCGACCGATGTTCCATTCATCAGGAACAATTTCTGTATTCCAAAAATTTATAATGATCTGTCGTAAGATGATACGAGTATCCGGATGATTTAACAACGCTTTTAGGGGTTGGGACATGATTCCTGTTTCACCTGGTGCATTATTTTTGAGCTTGAGCGTAGCTTTTTGGATTTCTTCATCTGTCGGAGGGTGGTCATATTCTTTGTGGACAGGGTGTTGGGAAATTTCGTCCAGCACTGTGGGATCGTACGTGCCGTCTTGATCAAAAAGATTCTTGAAGTGGTTATAGAAAACGGTGTCGTTTTCCTCGGGTGTTTGACATGTAGAGCCATCTGGCTTTTTCATTTGTTTTTGTACAGATGGACGAATTTTTGCTAGAGAACCTCTAAGTATTTTAATAGATTCCCAAGCTTTCTTGGTACCAAAGTCATTAATGTTATTGCAATGGAACTCTATCCACTTGTTTTTAGCAATTTTGACTTCACGTTTCAGCTTCTTTCGTGCATGTTTCAATTTCTCACTGCTATTTCTCGTCCTCCTTCGTAGCACTCTTTGCATTGCTTCATTACGATTGTTTATCAACGGGATCAAAGTTTCTTTATTTGCTTCAAACCAGCCTGGCTGTGCTCTAGGTTTGGTTGGTAAAATCGAATGACAAGCCGAGGATACAGATTTGATAATCTCTGTATGGGTTACTGTATTTGGAGTGTTCACCTTCACATGTTCGCAAAAGTTGTAACATACAGTTCTGTCATTTAAAACAGTGTAATCAAGATTTATTAAGCGATTTCGAGGGGTAGAAGAATGAGACTTAAAAGCTAAAAAACCCATTCTTGTTATGCATAAGTTAGATTAGATACTATATGTTTGTGTGAGTAATATTTATATTTACTAAAAGTAGTCGATGAAAAATGACTTTATCTTGACAAATACAAACCTAACAGAATAACTTACAATGAAGGGGTAGACAATGATGCTGGTGAAAAACGCTGTGATATTGGAGTGGCATCAATGGATGCAAATCGTTTGTTGGATGGTTGTTCTGGCGTGATATGACTCCTCTTGATCGATTGCTAAATACAAAAGGTTTTTGTTGAAGTTTCTTCAATATTTTCAGTTTTTTAAAGCTTAATAATTTTTGAAAAACAGAAATTTTACAATTCTTTTAAGAATCTTCACCGAATTACGAAAGTCTGAGGGATTTCTTGAAAATAAAGACCCTAAAAAATGGTAAGATATCTGTGTAAGAGAGGCACAGTGTTGCAATTAAGTTTTGTGAATATGGACGGAAACCTTAGGATTAGATGGTCATTTGAACCAAAACCACTCTTACTGGCAAGACGGAAAAAAATAGTAAAAGTAAGGTGTATATGAATCTTATACATCAAGCAAAATCGTTTCTTAGCAAAGACTTACTTTACTTTCAGGGGTTGTTGCATAACTTCCAAGCATTGTATCTTCCTCATCAAATCTGCATTATCATCATACAATAGTTTAGTAAAGGAAATTTTTAATAACAACAAATTCTTCTCAAGACAAGCCTTATTTTTCATTCCTCTTGAAAATTTTTTACAACCGAATTTAAACAGAATTACAATACATAGTTTGATGAGCGAACTGAGCAAGGTTCACTACATTTTTTCCAAATATTTCAGAGTCCCTGAAAACTTGTTCCTGGGCCCCTATAATCAAACTATTTCAGTAACAATACCCCAGATATGCACCAAGTGGGACCATTTGTTTGCATTCGTAGGTTTTTCAAATGTACATCTTTTAAATCAGAAGAAATCTTCTTGCATTTTGAATCCAGCCATTTTTAAAGTCTCCAGACTACTAAAATTTTAGTATTATTTTGGTAAAAATAACTCATCCCAGGGCCTTATAAACCAGCTTTCAATAAAAAAACTGACTGTAATGAGTTACCCAAAGAAAAATGTACAGTATGCAATTAAAGTTGAATCCAATCATCGAGGCTACCACTAAAGTTGAAAATGTTTTCAAAACTACTAGAAAAATATCAAAAGGATACAGGCTAGATATGTTGTTTCCTGTATAAGATTTTCTGTGTGGTGTTTGTGCACTACTCTTTTTCACATTTGAAGTCTTCTTCCCTTTCAACAATTGCTGAATAAGAAAAAATAAATGGTTAGAAAATCATAGACAAAAAGGTACAAAATAAATAACAGTGAGCAGAAACTGTACCCAAAAAATAAAATGAAAGTCACAGTCCTCTAAATTAATGTTCTATTTTAAGAATTCTTTGAAATAAAAAATAATTTAATTTTTTTTTGAAATTTCATAGTGATTGATAAGATAAGATTTAGATGATCTTATAGTATGTCCCATTTATTTCATTTGGAAAATGACTTTTTAATTAAAAATTCTATTCCCGATTCTCTCAGAATATGCAAACAAGTGCCTTTACCTTATCAAACATGGATCAGTGATTTCAAAAAATTGCCAATACATTTATTATAGAGGCAACAATATGAGGAACTCAGTATAGTCAAGTTGAAAAAACATACCTTTTTCTCAAAATCATCAAGTGTTTCTTCTGTTATAACAGTACATTCTGTAGCTTTCAACGCAAATGTCATCCATTGTGCAGTGATATCTTCAGCTGTAAGCTTGAAAGTTTTACACAAGCCTGTCACTGTAAGAAGAAATTGAATTCCATAGCGCTGTATACTGGACAATGTAATAAGAAAACATTCTCTTTTTTTTCTAGGAGTCATTTTTCTGATTTTCTTTTTTCCTAAATTGGCCTTAACTTCTAAGAGATACTATACTAACAAAAGGAAGATCAGAATCACTAATAGCAAAATGTTTTGTTCCACTTTAGCAGTAAGGAAAGAAATATTCTTGACAACCATGCTATCTTAATGGGAGTCTTTATTTATATACTGGGTGCGCCTCAAAAAGTTTCTCTTTTTAAAGTTGATTTTCTCAAGGCCTAAAAATTTCAAAACAACCATTCCTTTTTCAGAAAGTGCTCAAAAACGTTAAAAATCAACCTGACAGGATTCCCATGGGAATCAATCGGGCACCATTTTGGGCTAATCTTTTCCTTTACAAATATGAGCAAAGGTATATGAGCAAGCTCACTCAATCAAGTGGATTGTCAATTGATGGTCTGTGCAATCGAGCACTAGACAGAAAATTGTTATATGTTTAGAAATATTTATGATGATAAGTATAGTGCTATGATTAGTATTTGGTAAAATTTATATATATAGTCTGTCTAACACTTATAGCGTGATAACTTTACTTCTACCCGTTGTTTTTTTTTTCTTTGTTTTTTGTTTTTGTTTTAACACGAACAATGGTGCTGTGGTTATTGTTCACCATTAATTACGACCGATGTCGAATCCCCTGATTCAAGCACTTCCATTAGGGAAAAGGGGGATGCGCCTTTCTTTGTCAGAACGTTGGCCAGTTGATGACTTCCACCAATCCATTGCAGGATGATTTCGTCAGTATTGATCATTTGCCTTAGAGCATTTATCTCTACACGGAGTCGTCTGTCAGTCACAGCCTTTGTTGAACCGGCACATTCAAAGAGTGATCTGCTATCAGTTAGGCAGACAACTTCTGTCTTGGACAAGAATTCTTTAATCATTTTTGCTAAGAAAAACGATGCGTCTGCACCATCTACAGAAGCTAGTGTCTCGGCTGCAAGAGTTGATCGGACTACTCGACGAACCTTGTTTGAGCTCCAGGAAATCGGTGATGATTTTCCTGAGCCATCAGTTAAGAAGACAATGTAGCCACCTTGACTCTGACCACCTTCAATGTTGTTAAAGCTGGCGTCAGTGAATACCTTGATGCTCAAGCTATCCAAATTCAGTTTTGGCACCGTCATGTGACAGGTGTAAGCTTTTACGAACTTTATCGTCTTGTTAACAAGTTTGATGTCAGATATTGTGGCTGTTCTTGTTCTTGATGACAAATCGCTTACCGTGAAGCTGATTTCTGGTCTTGACATACATACCACCAATTGAGCTTACCAAGTGTTTGCCTCAATTTAGTCCTTTCAATTTCATTGATTGGATCATCGTTTACGCACTTCATTCTCTCTGATTCTAGAGTGATTGGTTCCAATTCTGTGACGTAATCATTTTGACTGATGGTAATAATTCCATCCTCGTGTTGGTTGAGATTAATACCAATGTATTTGAAGTGTTGCACGTGTTCGCTGCTGGTTCTGAAGATGCCCTTTAGCTTTGATATAGTATTTGTGAAGGTAGTGCTTCCTGCCCAAATCCCATCATCAACAAAGCACACTAATATTCCAATTAATGATGCATTAGATGATCAGATGAAAATCCCTTGATCTAAATCGATGGGCTTTCCACCAAGTTTGATAAGCTCACTTCTTAATTTTAAATACCAGCTACGGCTTGCGTCAGCAAGGCAATACGGTTTTGGAAAGTCTCCAAAGGTACTTGGTGTTGGCTTCCTTTGGTGGTTGAACAAACACTTCTCGATCAATTTCCTTCCCTTGAAGGAAGGCAGTTTTGACATCTAGGTTTCAGTTTAAGTTGTTCCTTTTGAGGAGAATTGTGTGTCTCAACTGAAGTGGATTGAGTTTGTAATTGCTAGGTAGGTTTAGTTGGTGGATCATTATTGATGGGTGTTAGAGAATCTTCTACGTCTGATTCTGATTCTTCTGATGATTGATGGCTCACGTTTGGAATGTTTAATCTTGGGAGTCTTTCTTCAGTGGTACTGGTCGTCTCTGCCTCCGTTTTCTCCTCTGAATGAATAGGTTTGTCGTTTTCATGTACCAATTTAGCGCGACAAGGATGAACACGAACATAGTAACTCCCATGTTTGACTAGAATTTGCTGACCGTCCTGACCAAGCACAGTACCAGGACACTTCCATTCGTTGCTATCATTTCTCTTGTAGTATACACGATCTCCTTCGATAGACTCTTCTGCAAAAACTTTTATTAGCTTTTGTCTCACATCTTCGTAAACTAAATCCGTTATTGTTGCTTTTATGAGTCTTTCATGAGAATTGTCGAGATTGGCAGCTTTTAGAAGCCGATACGCTAGCAGATCATCTGGGTAGTTAATATAGTTCTTTATCTTATAATATCTTTTGTCAAATTCTGTTAGAAAATCTCGTATCTTCTTCTCTTTTGTTCGTCTATAAGTCTCAAATTTCTCAATGGCATCAAACTTTTCTGTCAACTTATCCTTTGCATAGATCTTATCAAGCCTATCGATGATCTTTTGAACTCCATCTTCAGAAGATATCTGCTCTCTCGAAAGTTCCAATGCAGCTTCTTGTGATTTCCCGTCAAGAGTGAGTACAAGGGACGGTCCTTGCTTCTTTTTGTCCAATGTTGTAAGCTCCGTCCAAATTCAAATTAATTTCTTCCAATCCTCATAGTTCTTACTTTGGGATAGCAGAGGAGGAGCTTTATTATATGATACTGATGTTGCCATTTTCCTCTGCTTGCATGAAAATTGAAGTAAATTTTCTAGAAGTATAAAACCTTTAACTACTCAAAATGGAAACACTAAAGACAAAACCCACAAAGCAAAATAATACAACAATACAAATACAACAAAAATCTAGAATGAACATTCACAGAAAATCAATCAGGTTGGAGTTGAAAAGGAAAATATGATGACATAGAAATCCATCATTGCAAAACTAGTGATCTAAAGCGACTACAAGGAAGAAAGCAACTCAATATGAGTTAAGATGGAAAGAAGTAACTCAATATGAGTCAAAAAATATTTCAAGAAAACACATTATCTGTTCCTCAGTTTTCGACCTACACAGGATTTTGGCCATTTGTGAAAATATCCTCCTATATGATGGAAATAGGGTTGTGTAGGTAGCTCAAGCAGTGTTAATTAGACACCACCTTAGATAAAAGAATGTAAAAAGATGTGTTTAGTGAAAGTATAAAACGCGCGCAAATATAAAATAAACTAAAACTTAAAATCCACGTAACCAGCCGAAGTAACGGAAAAGAAATATACTTTCTGCTAGACAAAGTTACCACACCTTTGTCCCGTTTCTGCCACAACGTTGTACAAAGCATACTAGATAGGGAGGAACTGGGATGGATTGCCACTATCCAACCCGGTGGCTCTCACACACATTTTACAGTTCAAAGAAGAAGATAGAAAGAGTGGGAAAAGAATGAGAATTTAGCCCCGTACACCTGTGACCGATCATCACAAAAGCTGGCTAACGACTGAATCTTGAGAAAGTTGAAATCTTTCAAATTCTGAAATATGACAGACAATCACCCTATAAAGACTGCAATCTAGCTTTGCGTTATCAGCACCCTGACGGCACATTCTTTCAATGAAAACTTTAGCTTTAACTTTCAGGTCCTCGAAAAGTAACGTTGATCGAGCAATCCTGAGAAGTTCACCAACAAACGAAGAATAAAAAATGGATTCAGGCATGTTGCTATCTTTATGTGGCATTCGAACAATAGAAAAAGGAAAAGCGTCACGCTTATCAAACAGCTTGTAAATAAAAATCCCATCTTTGATGGAAATATCTAGGTTTAAAAAAAAGCATGAGATCCAGAATGTTCAATTTTTAGTTCAAGTTCATCTGGATAGATTTCTCCATACACAGATTGAAACAAGTTCCCATCATTAATAGCACACAAATCGTCAATGAATCTCTTTGTTGAATGAAAATGGTGAGCTTTACCCTTACCTTCCTCAATGAGCTTGCTCGTGTACCGTTTTTCATATTGGTAGAGGAAGAGGTTAGCCCGAAATGGTGCTGGACACAACATTGCCACCTGCCTTGAAAAAACAATTTTTAATAAGATGCTTGAGGAAAATAAGGTTAAGGCTCACCATTTTCATTCAACTAAAAGATTCATCGATGATTTGTGTGCTATCAATGATGGGAACTTGTTTCAATCAAAATTAAGCACTCTGAAAATCACGCTTCTTTTTTAAACCTGGATGTTACCATCAAAGTCACGATTTTTATTACTAAGTTGTTTGATATAACGGGTCAAAAGTGTAGCAACTTTGTCTAATAGGAAGTATCCTTCTTTTTTCACTGCTATTTCATTTCTTCGGCTGGTTCTGAGGATTTTATGTTTCAGTAAATTTTATACTATTGCATGCATTTTATACTTTCACAAAACAGCTATTTTACAATCTGTTATCTATAGTGGTGTCTAATTAACACTGCTTGGCCTACCTGCACAACCTTTTTTCATAATATAGGAGAATATTTTCATAAATGGCTGAAATCCTGTTAGGTTGAAAACAGAAAAACAGATTATGTGTTTCGTGAAAGTATCCATTTGTTATTGACTCATATTGAGTTGCTTCTTCTTTCCATGCTCCCTCATATTGAGCTACATTCTTCCAGAGGTAATTTATATCTTTAGTTTTTTAATTTGATGGATCTCCATTTCATCACATTTTTTCCATTTCTTTACAAACCTGATAGCCTTTTATAGGTTTGATTCCCATGAAGAATCATAATGGGGAGCACGATTTTCAATGATTAGTCTGCACCGGAACTCTGGAACCTTCCGGTGCTATTCCAGTGTTCCAGAGCAAAAAATTGATATGTGTGATATAATTACGATAGCGCTCACCGCGGCTGTGCTAATCTTGTAAAAAACTAACTGCGCACATATTTTTTAAAAATCTACCAGACTCATGTTAGTGAAACCTTACGTTTTTTAATTTTTTCGATATTTCGACCAGTGATGCTTTCGATTATAAAGTGAAAAATTCGAATTCATTAATGGCTGAAACCATCATCCCACAAAGACTATAAGTATTTTATAAAAACATCTGCATATTTATTGTACGCTACCTTAATTCAGATACCCCCCAGTTCAAAAGGTCCAAAAGTCCATTTTCATGAAATTTGAGATCTTTAGTTTTTCTCAATCTCTGGCTCTCAATCTCTCTGGCTTTCTTTTTATGTATAATTTATATATATAGTCTAGAAGTATAAAACCTTTAACTACTCAAAATGGAAACACTAAAGACAAAACCCACAAAACAAAAAGACAATACAAATACAACAAAAATCTAGAATGAACATTCACAGAAAATCAATCAGGTTGGAGTTGAAAAGGAAAATATGATGACATAGAAATCCATCAATGCAAAACTAGTGATCTAAAGCGACTACAAGGAAGAAAGCAACTCAATATGAGTTAAGATGGAAAGAAGTAACTCAATATGAGTCAAAAAATATTTCAAGAAAACACATTATCTGTTCCTCACTTTTCGACCTACACAGGATTTTGGCCATTTGTGAAAATATCCTCCTATATGATGGAGAAGTTCACCAACAAACGAAGAATAAAAAATGGATTCAGGCATGTTGCTATCTTTATGTGGCATTCGAACAATAGAAAAAGGAAAAGCGTCACGCTTATCAAACAGCTTGTAAATAAAAATCCCATCTTTGATGGAAATATCTAGGTTTAAAAAAGAAGCATGAGATCCAGAATGTTCAATTTTTAGTTCAAGTTCATCTGGATAGATTTCTCCATACACAGATTGAAACAAGTTCCCATCATTAATAGCACACAAATCGTCAATATATCTCTTTGTTGAATGAAAATGGTGAGCTTTACCCTTACCTTCCTCAATGAGCTTGCTCGTGTACCGTTGTTCATATTGGTAGAGGAAGAGGTTAGCCCAAAATGGTGCTGGATCAATTTCCATGGGAATTCCAATCACGTGACACAACAATGTCACCTGCCTTGAAAAAAACAATTTTTAATAAGATGCTTGAGGAAAATAAGGTTAAGGCTTGCCATTTTCATTCAACTAAAAGATTCATCGATGATTTGTGTGCTATCAATGATGGGAACTTGTTTCAATCAAAATTAAGCACTCTGAAAATCATGCTTCTTTTTTGAACCTGGATGTTACCATCAAAGACACAAAGTCACGATTTTTATTACTAAGTTGTTTGATATAACAGGTCAAAAGTGTGGCAACTTTGTCTAATAGGAAGTATCCTTCTTTTTTCACTGCTATTTCATTTCTTCGGCTGGTTCTGTGGATTTTATGTTTCAGTAGATTTTATACTATTGCATGCATTTTATACTTTCACAAAACAGATATTTTACAATCTGTTATCTATAGTGGTGTCTAATTAACACTGCTTGGCCTACCTGCACAACCTTTTTTCATAATATAGGAGAATATTTTCATAAATGGAAATTAGAGTTTTTCAGCGTTCCGAAAAAAATGCATAGCAGGAATTTTTTCATCTTAACAGGATCGATTCTCAACAAAAAAATACATCTTTTGGTCTTTGGGTATGTTTCTGACGTTTTTCCTTCAAAGAATATCAATCACTTTCCTTTTCCCCTTGAGCGCGTGAGAAAAAATGATTAGCTCACGTTTTCGCGCAGGTGAATAAAGATGAGACGGAAATCTTGCACTGAGGGTGCTACTTAGTTTCCGCCCTATTTTGCGCCCACGATGGAATGGTCCAAACAGGGGGGTATTCCAAATGATAAACTATGTCTTTCTGTAATTTTCTGAGAGATACATATAGTATATTGAATATTATTAACTTATATATTTAAGTATTTTTGAGCGCAAATTTGAATATATGGTTAAACAATAAACAAATGATAACAGTTCTGTTTATTCCTCAAACCCCCGGGAAAAGTTTTTTTATCGACTTAGCTATTTTACAAATCTCGGAAAAGAGCTCCCATAGGAATTCCGATACCTAACCCGATTGGTTAATTTTTTAGAACGGCTTCAAGAAAGTCATAATGGCAGATAATTTTAAAAGTTTCTGAGGAAATGTGTGTAATTTATCGATGTTGATGGCTTGTTGATTCTTTAAAGAAAAAAGATAACAGGTATAGCTTTTTCTAATCCTGGAATATCAAGGTTCCAGCTACACTGTCATTAAAATACAAAGTTAAATCAAAACAAAAATAGTAGAGTAGAGCTGCTGTGAGCGGAGCTGCATAGTTGTATTTTAATGACCAGCCAGGTCATTCATTTGAGGGCTATGCATGTTAGCCTCCACTGATGCAAGTTATTGTCGCACACCTCTTCCTTTCATCCCTTTTCTTAAAATCGGAGGTAAGAAAATCTTTCAAAGCTCCCATATCAAATATCTTGGTATTTTGATTGATTCGCATCTCAATTGGAAAGCTCACACCACTTTTTTGTCAGCCAAACTTGCTCGAGCAAATGGTATCTTATCTAAGCTCAGGCACTACGTTCCAACAAAAACTCTAGTTAACATCTACTTCGCTCTATTTCACTCTCATCTCCAATATGGTTGTCAGCTCTGGGGCCTCACTGAAAAAACCACATCCAAACCTATATTTATTCTTCAAAAGAAAGCCTTACGTCTCATGACTTTTCATTCCTTTCAATGTCCTTCTTCTCCACTCTTTTCTGATCTTAAAATTCTTAAAATCTTTGACCTAGTCAAATCTCTTAATATTTCATTTGTTCACAAATTCCTGAACAATAGATTACCCCAAGATCTTCTTAATTTTTTTGAATTTGTTCAGCTTGAAGCTGAAGGTGACGATAATCAAGGTACCAGAGGAGCAAGATTGAAGCTCCTTTTTGTTCCTTCCTACAATACACCCCTCATCCCACAGTGCAGCCATTCAGCTAAGTGACTAATTTTTCTTCTTTCTTCTGATTGCACAAGAATCCCTGCCCCGCACACGTTACTTTAATGGGATAAATTTTCGCGGGGATTAATTTTCGCGGATTTCGCGGATTTGGGTGTCATCCGCGAAAATAAGTCCCATTGGAAATTTGAAAAAGGCCCATCCGCGAAATATTTCTAAACAAAACTCAAAATATGTCAAATAAATATTATTTGAATGGTTACTTGCATCAAAGAGGCGCAAATAATGTGTATTTCAACAACCAATATGCATGATTTGACAGTAAAAGTCACAAAATCGAGAAAATAATGCCCCCCCAATAGTGCCATCCGCGAAAATTAATCCCCGCGAAATCTTAAAATTTCGCGGATGAGCTTAACCGCGAAATTTAATCCCCGCGAAAATTTATCCCATTAAAGTATTCCCACAAGCTTCAAAAGGATTGTCAACTCTTAAACTGTAGGATCAGCTGCACATGACAGAGTTTGGAATTCCATGTGCAGCTGAGCAGGTAACAATCCTTACACTTTCACCTCCATACGTCAACCCTAATCGTAACTATGTCTGACAATGTTGAACGGCAAAACAAGGTTGAAGCTGCAGAGAATCTGATTGCTGAATTGTGCATTTCTGCTCCAAATGATGAAGTTAAGTCTTGCCTTAGATGTTATGAATATGGCAAATCCCTCGATCAACTTACTAAAGACATTGACAAATCCAACAAACCTGTTCTGGAATCAACTTTAGCCTACCTGAAAGTCGAAAATCAAGAACAATATGTAAAATCAGCAAATGTCAATGCACTAATTTGCAGACTACAAAATCTTCTTCCTGACGAATGCTCAGTATGTAATGAGACATATTGCTTCAAAATCGAAGACACTCCATTGTTAGCATGTGTCTTTTGTGGCCAAGAAGTCCATCGTAAATGCTACCTTCAACTCCTTGGTGCAACAACAATGGAATTTGACATTGCTTCCTTCAAAAAGACTTTCAACCCTTTCAATCTCCCTGGACTTTACTACGTCTGTCAACCCTGTGAACTAACCAAAATCCCACAAGATGATTGTGGAAAAAAGAAAAGGTTCATAAAGAATAAAGATTCTACACCACCTACCCAGCCAGAATTAAGCAGCCCTCCAGAAACCCAAAGACAAAACCAATTCACCAACTTACCCTACCAACCAATACCAGATCTTCCCAATCGACAAATAGAAAGAATCTATCCAGATCTTGAGAATATTGAACAAATCAATCTCCTTGATGAGGACTTAACAGAAATACCTGCACCAGACTTTCCCAAAGAAACCCGCAAAAAGACATCTGCACCAGACCATCCCAAGGACGATCAAATTGAACAAACTGCACCAAATTCACCCAAAGGCAATGACAACCAAACATTGCTTCAAAAGGAGATGACCTGTCGTTTCTACGTTAAAGGGAATTGCAAGCATGGCTTGAGAGGGAAAAACTGTTCCTTTAACCACCCAAGGATGTGCAAGAAGCTACTTTCACATGGAACTCGAGCCCCCAGAGGATGTAATAAAGGAAAACAATGTCAAGACTTCCATCCTAAAATGTGCTCAACTTCAATTACTAAAGGCTGCTGTTACCAAAAAGACTGTAATCTCAGGCATGTAAGAGGGACAAAAAAAGAGAAGCCCAAACCTGAGGTGAGCAACAAGGACCCAAATTTTTTAGAATCAGTCCACCTTCTGAAAGAAGAGATAATGAAGGTAATGGACACAAAGTTCTCTTACATAATGAGCCAGATATCACCTGTGACAAGATACCAACCTATGGCTCCACAGCAACAACAACCAACACCAATTCTACCAGGATTTTTACCAGCCCAACCCCCCATCAACAAAACAATGAAACAAATGGAAATTCCACCCCTCATGCAAATGTACATACCACCTCCAAAGAACCTTCAACAACCACCCCGCTTCCATCCACTGAAGAATCTGCAAGACTTCTCAATGACTCAAATGCAACAATGAATTACTTCTCCTTCCTCAACATACAAGGTCTCTCTCCAAAAACAGTTGAATCTAAAACACCATATTTGAAGGATATTCTGACACCTTCCAATCAAATCTTTATTGGCCTATCAGAAACCTGGCTGAAAGATCAACTTGATGCAGAACTAGCCATTGATGGGTATACAATTTTCAGGTCAGACAGAAAAAGACAGAAAAAATCCAAAAGAGGACGCGACAGTGGAGGCACTGCTTTCTATGTGAGAGACGATATAGCTAATACTTTTGAAAAAGTTGTGGAATTCTCCAACGGAGTTGTTGAAATCCTTGCTCTGCATTCGAAATCTGAAAATCTTGTCATCGCAACTGTTTACCGCCAACCAGATAATTCAGCGAATGGATACCCTTCAAGACTGAATGAATTTCAAGACGGGATATCTAAGTTGAAATCAAAGATTCTGGACATTGGCAGTCCCACACCAGATGTAATTATTGGTGGAGATTTCAATTTACCCCACATAGCATGGCCCTTGTGTATCCGAAAACAAGCATCGTATCCTGAAGAACCTAAAATGATAGAGTTTCTGGATCAATTCCTTCAAGATCTACATATGAACTGATACATTACCAAACCAACCCATAAGGATGGGAACACCTTGGATCTTGTACTTACCAATAATGACAGTTTGATTCTCTCCCACAATATTCTTACGACTCTAAATAGCATTTCTCATCACTCGTTAATTGAAATGGCTACCTTATATCAACCAAATGCTACTACCGAGCCATCCCACAGTCAACCTAAGCTTTCACTCTTCGACTCTTTGAACTTCTTTAGTGACGCTGTTCGCTGGTCAGATCTCGATGCCAGTTTAGAAAATTATGACTGGGATATGGAGTTCAGAAAGAAACCTCCAAATGACATGTTAGAAAGCTTCTACAAAATCACCTTTCAAATTGCACAAAATCATGTTCCACCAAGAAGAGTAAAGCAAAAAAGATATGACCCTTCTCAAAGACTTAAAACTAACTTGACTTGAAGAAGACGCAGGATAAACAAGCTCTTAATTCATACCACTTCGCCTTCAAGACGTAATAAACTCACAAAAGAGCTAATTTCAATTGAAGTAAGACTTCAAAAAGCTTATAAACATTCATTTCAATTTGAGGAAGATAGAGCAATAAAAGCAATCAAGAAAAACCCAAAATACTTCTACTCATATGCAAAACAATTTGCAAAAGTCAAAAACAAAATTGGACCGCTAATTGATGGAGAAAACCTTATCAGTGATCCAAAAAAGATGGCAGATATTCTCTCCAAACAATACAGCTCAGTCTTCAGCACACCCAAACATCCTCCCCCTTCAACAACTGACCAACCAGTGCAGATGGAAGATATCCCACTAACAAGAAAGGACTTTGAAGATATGATAGATGAACTTGATAATACTTCTGCTGCTGGACCAGATGGCTTCCCTGCAATTTTTCTAAAACACTGCAAAAAATCACTATCAAGACCTCTTCTCATCCTTTGGAGAAAATGCCTCGATACTGGAAAGACCCCTGAAACTCTAAAGAAATCTCTCATTGTACCTATCCACAAAGGAGGAAATCGAACTCAACCCGAAAGATATCGCCCAGTCGCTCTCACCTCACACCTAATAAAGATTTTCGAAAAGATTCTTCGAAAGCATATGACACACTTTATTGAAGAGAACGATTTATTCAATGCAAATCAACATGGATTTCGCTCTGGCAGATCATGCCTCAGTCAACTTTTGTCACACTACGATGAGATTCTATCTCTACTCGAGCAAGGCAAGAATGCAGATGTTGTCTACCTTGATTTCTCCAAAGCATTTGACAAAGTGGACTTAAACCTCGCTCTTACCAAAGTTCAAAATCTTGGTATTGGTGGAAAAATCTTGAAATGGTTACAATCGTTTTTAACCAATCGCTATCAAACCGTACTAGTGGATGGGACTCCATCTAACCCAACACCTGTCATATCAGGCATCCCACAAGGGAGTGTTTTGGGACCATTTATTTTCCTCATCTTAATGGGGGACATTGATGAAAAAGTCCAACACTCTTCGACAAGAAGCTTTGCAGATGACACAAGACTCATCAAAGGCATCAAAATCGTCGAGGATACTGTACACAAAAACTTCAAGGAGACCTAAATTCAGTCTATGTATGGTCAGATGATAATAACATGGAGTTTAATGCTGTCAAGTTTGAGCTGCTGAGATGTGGCCCAAACACTGAAGTTAAAGCTGAAACACACTACACAAGCAGTAGCAACATTGAAATCAAAGAATATGAATATATCAAAGACCTTGGAGTACTGATGTCCAATGATTGTAAATTCAAACACCACATCAACAATGTTGTTATCAATGCTCGTAAAACCTCATCCTGGATCCTGAGAACTTTCAGAACAAGAGCAGCTACACCAATGCTCACTCTCTGGAAATCTCTTGTTCTCCCAAAACTCGAATATTGTTCTCAACTCTGGAACCCATGGCTAAAATGTGATATACAAAGTCTTGAAATGGTCCAGTGGAGCTTCATTCGAAAAATCATTCACCCTGAAAAATCATACTGGTCAAGATTGAAGGCATTCAAGCTTTATTCGCTAGAAAGAAGACGTGAAAGATACATGATCATCTACACGTGGAAGATCCTTGAAAACCTTGTGCCTAATATCAACCAGTCAGACGGGTTACAACCTGTTTTCCAACCCAGACTTGGAAGATTGTGCTTTGTGAAAGCCCGAATCACAGGAACATCAGTTGCCCTACAGTCAATCCGACATAATTTCTTATCAACCCGTGGGCCAATCTTGTTCAACTCCCTCCCTAAAGAATTGAGGAATTTAAGTGGATGCCCTGTGCTAGAATTCAAAAAGAAGCTAGACAAGTTCCTTGTTTCTGTTCCGGATGAACCTTCTGTTCTAGGTGCAACAACAAATGCTGCATCCAACTCAATCAAACATCAAATCAATAATCGGCAGGCGGACATTGGATTGTTCACCTAGATGGAAGACCATCGAAAGCACTTCCAAGTATTCCAAGTAAGTATACCATTACTTTTGGTAACAAATCTTTTTCTAAAATCTGCATAATACAATGGAATAGTATTCAGCGATCTTATCCAAATATTACTCTGAGCTCATCTGATTCTAGCTTTGTCAAATCTCTTGCCTCTACTCACTGTCTTAGGGAATACTGAGCACACTCCCTACCCACAGCTTATCTTTAATCCGTAAATAAATAAAAAATTTCAAATTAATCTACTGAAATAATTTATGTATTTTACAATTGTTACTTGCACTTAGGTGGCCGCATCTTTATGATTAGTCCAGGCTATAAGGCGGTCTCCATCCTTTTTTATTTTGTGGATACCGTCTCATGTATCTTAAGTGTTCAAATGGTAAATAAATAGTTACTTACTTCAAACAGAGAAAAAAAAAGAATTATAAAGTGTCTTACATTTTTCCAAGACTGGAAGGTTCCCTTCAATATCTATTCCTATATCTCCAAATTCTGTTGATAACTCCTCTTCAAGCTCTGGGTTGCTCATTTTGAAGCTGTCGATTGACCAATTGATTTGTTGAGAATGAAAAGCAGCTTTTTTACGAAAAACAGCACAATAACAAAAAAAGTTTGATGGCTGGTTCCCGCGCAAATTAGTTCTTCGGCTACCGGTAAGTTCTCAAAAGCTTTACCTAAGTTTAGAGAAATCTTCTTTATCTACCCGCGGCGCTCCTTTATCTTTGATATTTTGAATACTTTTTTTCCGCGTCGTCTCCCATAAAGTATTAACTACATTCAGGTACCTTCAGTTTACTTAGTCGCCAAGCACCGCGCGGAGAGAAGACGATCAAATCAAAGGTGAGAAAAATATGAATGAATTTTTCATCATTTTACAAACAAAACTTGACGAAACTTGTTTTTATTAAAATTTCCTTCTCCATCATATCTTTATATTGTTTTATTTTGTTTGCTTGCTCCTGAGCTGCGTGTTAAAAAACAATTCACCACACGCTCTTCATTCATGTTTGTTTTGATTTTTGTTTGAAGAAGCGATCTTCTTCTATGCTCCATCCAGGGGATGTCAATCGAATATTTTGATTGTCGAACCAATCGAACCCGATCGAACTCAATCAAAGTGATCGATCGGACATAATCGAACCCAATCGAACCCAATCGAAATTTTACATTTTTCCGATTTTGATTGATTTCAATTGTCCGATTGATCACTTCGATTGGGTTCGATCGATTCGATTGATCATTTCGATTGAGTTTGATTGAGTTCGATTGATTCGATTGACAATCAAATTCGATTGTGTTCGATTGACATCCCCTGGTATGCTATAAAAAACTTTTGAAGCAAGCGGTATACATTTGGCGAGTTCTCTGTTCTCGCGTAGCAACGGGTGTTAAAAATGCATATGTCAGTTCGGGAAGTTGCATAGATCCGCAGCGTTGCAAAATTTCACATTTTTTGCGTTGTCATATTCTGCAGCGCTGTGAAATTCGGCAGCTTTATCCCTGCACAATTTTGCAGCCCTAGCCTATGGACCAAAGCCGGCATCGCAGGGCCTGGACCGGGGTCCCAAAATAATGTGCATTTTGAAGAACAACCCAAAAGGAAACTTTTCACCTTAGTATTTTAATTTCCTACCTAGCGATTATTCACAATCATTCTTGGAAGAAATGCTACTTTGTTCAAATATGCAAGATTTTGCCTAGTTTTGCTTCTGTTTGCAAAAATTGGTCGTCATAGTTGGTGCTCATAATCGCACACTTCCATTGGGAACGTTGCGAAAAATTGCAGTGCACCCTGAGGTAATCGTTGCAAAAAAAGCAACATTGCGAAATTTTGCAACGTTGCGGATCTCTGCAATTTCCCAAACTGATGTGGGCGGACGAGCAGTCGAAAAAATTCCCGTGTTTTTTTTAATCACGCCAGTAATTAGGAGGCGGGTGGTGATGTGAACAAAACAATTTAGCTATACTTTAAAAGAACAAATTGCTTTTCCCGGATTTTTTTCGCATCTCCGCACTGGTAGTGACACTCATAAGCCAAGCAACTTTCGCTGACGTCAAACCAAATGTTTCATTTTTCCGTGAACTTTGAACCCTTCAAACTTTTTTTCTATGTATGCTAAAGCGTTCCGGTTTTTACTAAAAGAAAGCCTGTGATCTTAGCTTTATATAACAGCGGTATATAACACTGTGGCACGTGCATTTGGTTTGGGAATGTGAAAAACAAATGCTGTTCCTGAATAGTGCGAAAAATGCGAACTACCCATGTCTAAACTTTTTCAATATATCTCCAGATAACAGATTTTTTGAAATTCTGTAGAAAGGTCCAAGTTCCTGAATAGTTTTACTATGTTTTGTGAAAAAATCATAACCATCAGTAAAATACTCGTTCATCTATTTAAGATTGAGGCGAACCCTAAAAATATTTTTGTTTCCGGTCCACCGGGTGAAGAAAAAAACACTCACCCGGCCGGTCGCAAAAAAATTTTTTTTGCTAAATTTCGATCCCAAAACTTGATTTTTTAAAGCACTCGTAGAAGTTAAAATGATGGTCATATTTACCTTAAATCTGTAGTAACTTGACACCGCTACAGGCTTCGGCATAAGAAAAATTCACGTGTGATCATCGCGTACGCCTAGATTTTGATTTATAGTGGTTTAGGCGTGCGATCATCAAATGCTTAATTTTCATCGTTTATATTTTCAATTGGGTTACAATATCTCTAAGAACTGGACACTCTCTTTCATTTTGAATATTTATCTTCAATTGCTAAAGGCTCCAAACTGTGAATACGAAGTGAACTTTTTTGAGAAAAAAGTAGAGTGAGAGAAACATTTCCCCAATTTTTTAAATCCTCACTTTATGAGTGTTTCTTTTTATTTTACTCACAAGTCAGCATGATTCCTTTTATAAAAACAAAGCTGTTTACTTACTGAAAAGTCCCCACTTTGTGAATGTTTCTATTTATTTTACTCACAAATCAGCATGATTCTTTTATAAAAGTTGTATGTAAAAAAAAAACATTCTTAAAAGTTGAGTTGCAAGCAAGAATTAACAAAAACAATGCAGGGTTTAGTTTGAGATGAATAAAATTTCATTTCTATAACAATGATCAGGATAAAACCTTCATTCCAAGTGATTTCTAGGCATGCATTTTACAGTGGCATATAAAATATCACGTGCAATAAATCACACGCCTCAAAAACTGATTCACGACAGTTTTCCAAACAAACAAACTAACCCTAACCCTAACGATGATGTACGAAAAAAAATGCAGCCGGGTGACGACGAAATAAATTTTCACCCGGCCGGTGGACCGGAAACAAAAATTTTTTTCCGGTTCGCCTGAAGAAAAAAATTTGCGAAGAAAAATAAACCTTGAGCACAAAAAATGCTTTTTTAAACACTTTTTTCCACCGAAAAACAAATAACTTTTATAGACTTACCTTCCCCAAATATTAAAGAAGCCTTTGCTAATTAAAGTAAATGAGATAAGATAAGATAAAACCTTAAAATCAACCAGAATTTACAACCTTTCGTCCAAAGCAAAAGACCTGCTTTTCTCGCCGCCATCTTGTTTTAGAATGAGAATTATTTTCGGTTCCAGTTCCCACAGTCTTTTTTTCATCCAACTAGATCGTGCGATTTCACTTTCGCTTTCTCTAGTCCAATAAGACTGCAGGATTTGAGTCATGTGACATCTCTATTGAAAAACCCGCGCGGAATAAAATAGAAATACAGGGTCGCACTACTGGCTACAGTTACTGAAAGCAAACAATTAAGGCCAATATTTTTGGTTTTTCTGAAAGACAAAAGATATAGGAAGCTTTACTGAAGGAGGGATAAGGCTGGAACTAACTATTTAAAAGATATGGACAAAAAAAGGCACTTTGTGATTAAGATTTTACTGAAAAACTTTAATTCTCTTACCCCCGTCCCGGGCCCCCCTGATATGAGCAAGGGAACCATATTGGTCACCCCTACTGAAAATTTCAGATCAAAACAAACAAGGAATTACTGTAATTCCTGTAACTCGATGAAAACTGGAAAAAGTTGGTTATTGACTGTTTCTGATCTTAAAGTGCTATTTTTTGGTAAAAGTTATGCAATTTATGTTTGGATTTCTAGAAAGCTTACCCATTCATTGTCAATATATTTTTTATTTGAAAGTACTGTAATCTCTTCATGGAATAAAAAGATATAGTCAAATCTTGTAGGGTCATTTTTCAAAAAGTTTTTGCCAAAATCGATTTTCGCATTTTGCCATTTTACCCTATGCAAACGCATGTGGTGGACACAGGCTACAGTAGATGGGAGATTGGTAATTTTGCAAAACGTTCTTGGTCTTGCAACATTTGAAAATTCGAATTCCGTGTAAGAAAAAAAAGTTGCAACTGTTGATGAAAAAATGTTTCTGGAAATACCGGGTGCGCCACAAAAAAGTTTCTCTCTTTAAAACTGATTTTTTCGAAATCTAAGAATTAAGAAACAACCATTCCTATTCCATCAGAAAGAAGAAAGATAAACTTAAATTTTGATGGGTCATTTAATAAATTCGATTCATTAGATCAAAAATTATGCTCAATCGAATAAAAAAGTAGGTCGATTTTTAACGTTTTTGAGCACTTTCAGAAAGTAACTTTTTTATTCAATAGAACATAACTCTCGATCTAATGAACGGAATTTCCTAAATGACGCATCAAAATTTAAGTTTATCTTTCTTCTTTCCAATGGAATAGGAATTGTTCTTTTAAAATTTTTAGATTTCGGGAAAATTAGTTTTAAAGAGAGAAACTTTTTTGTGGCGCACCCGGTAGAGGAAAAATTTGTTGAAGGCTGAAACTTTGTATGTTTATCAGAAAAAGGGTGAGGAATTCAAAAGTCACATTCGCTAATTCTAGTCTTTCCAGAGGCTCCTTGAAAATGGGTTCTACCACCTTTTTTGACTTTTCCAAGCTACTTTTTTTCAAAAACAAAATTAAAACAATTCAATGTCTTCTTTTTTCCAAAATAAATATATATCTTTCGTTATTCTGATGAATATACTAAATATTTTACAAATATTTTTATATAATGATAGTCTAACATCATCAAAGAATCCTCCCTCCAAATTTCAGGCCTTTAGCTACACTAGAAAAAGAGATGCTAAATTAAAAAAGCATGACTAGAAAAATCTTCTTTTTTCTTTTTTGACACATTTTTCGAATTTTTCCAAGCTATTTTCCTAACCCTTTTTTCGACATTTTTAGTCAAATTTTCGACACATTAATTTGAATATCTCTACAACCACTTACCCTCTGGAGGCCTATGGACCCCTCATTTTCATTTCCTCGTGAAAGTTATAGTTTTCTGGAAATTTGAATTCCTCTTGGGCCTCGCAAATTAATATCTGTAGTAGATTTTCTTAGCATCACTCGATCTAACCCACCCACCCTATAGCGTCAAAATGACACACTTACTTTGTTTGCTACATCGTCTAGGGCGGCCATCGAAAAATTGTTCTATTCGTGTCACCCGTCCGCATCATATTTTCCGCTAAGTTTTCCGGCTTTGGGAAGTAGCAATGTTTTTGGATGTTTTTTGTTGTTTTCGATGGGAAATGGTAAGAAACTTAAGTTTACAAGTGTCATTTAGTTTTTTCTTGCTTATAGAATGGCAGGATCCTGGATGGTTTCCCTAACTGGTAGAGACCCCTCCCTGCCCAGTTGACGGCCAGTCTAGTCTGTGACCGAATGTTTTTAAACCCAGAAAAGTCATACAAAAATAAACCTCTGAAGAATTTCTTTTAGTAGTTATCTTCCTGGACATATTTTCCCTGTACTGTGTAAAAAATTTTCAACTACCATTCTTAAAAATACTTGTCCAAAAGGATGAGTATGTTAGAAAGCATTTCCATAAAAATCAGCCCAATACAGTTTCCTTTGTCTGAAATATTGATGAAAGTTGATGCAATCAGTTTCGAAATTTGACGCCCAGTGCGCGACCACCAAAATCGAAAATAAGAAAAAGAAGACTCTACATTTCGATAAAAACATTCCAGACGCAGAGAAAAAAAGGAGAATTTCTTTCCACTCAATCTTTTGTTTTGAAATAGCCCGTCATTTTCATTTCGCTTTGGCATGTTCTTTCCAGAAGTTTTGAAGTCTATGATAGGTCTTCATTTGATAAAAACAAGGAAATCTTTTAAATTAAAACAAACATGAATGAACGTGTTCAAAATGGTCTAATTTTCAATGAAATCAAATGTTAGTGAAAAAAATTTGAATTAGAAAATTTGGGTTGCAAAGTCTGCAAGGGGCTCTGCTGAGTAACAAAATTTGTCCAAGCATGCCCAAATATTTTTCAACCAATTCTTTTATCCATTACATAATCAAATAATGCTGTTGAAAAAATAATTTGGACCACTATTTGGGAGCACTATGATTTTCTGGAGCACTATAATTTCTAATGAAAATAATTCAGAAAATTTTTGAAAATGAAAATGAAAAAAGACATTTATTATTTTTTTTCCTAGCAACAAATATGATTTTTAAAATTTTACACTAAGATTATATAAATTCACAAATTTCACGAATCCAAAGATTTGAAAATTTATGCGATAGCATAACTTTTTTTTTGCAAACTTTTTGGAAATTTAATCCTTCCTTAAATTGATGCACTTAAGGTACTCAATTGATTTACAGCAGTAGTGTTCTTAGGTGTGTTGGAAAATCTGTGTAGGAGAGCAGATTTTTATGACATAGACATTTGAATTATTTATTTTGGGTCCATGTCTATGTTGCCATTTTATTAGAGAGGTTTTCGTCGAACATGGGGTTTTTGCTCAAAATGTTGTTGGTTTTAGCAAGGATTTCAATTCCATAAGGGCAGATATACGCAAATCCTGGACCTAAGTGATTTTGATTTCCTTGAAGTAGTTTGTTGATTTTACATAATGACTCTGTAACTATTTTAATCAAAAAACTAGTTTCTTTTTTGATACCTTAGTGAAAGAAATATAAATTCACTCTTCAAAGAGCTCTAATTCAACAATGGCTGTTGCTCTTCCTAAAGATATGTCAAGAGATTTGATGACTTATCGTGAACCATGTGATATGACAGTTGAAGTTACAAAGGCTTCAAATAATTTGTCTAATTTAGGTAAGTATTTCAATCAACAGTTTTCGGATTATAATAAAGCAAAAACGAAATTCATATAATCAAGAAGCCCGTTGGGCGTGAAGGCCCAGCAAAAGTGAAATTTTTGCGCGCGATTTTCGCGAATTTCGGAATTTCTAAAAATTCCAAAAAATGTTTAACAAGATTTCAAATTTCCCCCAGGAAAGGGATGGCCAAAAGATTTAAAATTTTACTGCGTCGAACAAAACACAATGAAAAATAAGTCAACAAGGATAATTCTCCCTTTCTTCATTTCTTAGAACAGGGAAACGTAGCATCATGGAAAAAGTTCCAATCTTGTTCAAATTTACACATGAGCTACATTTTAGTCTCCATTGCCATAATCCATTAATAATCGG
>NW_027103906.1:0-31642 GCF_902728285.1 Clytia hemisphaerica
ATGGAGTGAGAAAATCTTGCCCTGGCACGATTTTCTCAATTGTTGGAGGGGCCCTTCTATCTCTGCCCCGAAAACACACTACGCAGAAGATCTCCTGTGGGACAAAAAACAGCCGGTTTTCAGTACTGCAAGTCACGAGATTATTAAGAAGTTTATCAGCGGTGACATTGATAAAAGGGAAACAGTGATGATGAAAACCAGATGGAACGTTTTCAAATTGAAATATAGAATTGATGAGAAAAACGCGGTGATCATTGAACCCTGTGCAAAATGCTTTCATTTGCTCATCGATAACTTCAGAAGACTCTAAAAGCGCTCTTTTGCTGCTTTCTCTTCCTTTGTTGTGTTTATATTGTTTAGGTTATAAGGATTTGCAAAAATGTTCAGCTTTTGTATATTTTGTATAATAACTCTGTAACAGTAAACCTAACACAGTTTACGGCGTAAACCATTAGTAAAGAAAACTTTTTAATATAACGGTTTACACCGTAAGCGTCTCCAAAGCGTCTTCCCGGATCTTTTTGCCGACCAAGTGGAAAACATTTTCAATAACATTTATATCAGGACTACGGGCAGGTATGCTGAACAATTAACATTTTATTTTTGCCATTGCTTCTTTGGCTTTGGCGGAGTTCTGAGATGGGTCTTCATCTTGTAAGAATCGTTTACCATGCTTACCCTTGCATTTTTTTTTTGCGACAAAAAACTTAACCACTCTTCCACCGACACCCTCCTTTTTTCCTTTGGCAGTACAGTATATGCTCAATCCTTCGCTTCTAAGCCGCCAAGTTCTTGTTCGATTGGTCTTTGCATACTCGTAAGGGTTTGCAAAAGAGCCAAAGCAACTCCATCCAAATAGAAGCTAATGCCATTTGTCCAAAAGTCTTCCGGTAAGTTCTTTTTGCTATCACGTGCAAACTGCATTCGTTTTTTCAAATCGGTTTTGGTCCCTTCCTACGACATTGGAGATAGATGTATCCTTGCACGTTCATACAGCGCCTGGCTGTTCTATTGCTACACTGGGACTTCAAGATCCCGGCAGATTGTTGAATATGAGTAGAGTTGAAAACGTCTCGTTTTGATCGAAGTCTATAAATCTCGTTTTTTATTTTTCGTGCATCCCGAGCTGACAGCTTTTTCGGTCGTCCAAGATTTTTGTGTCGTTTATCGATAGGTTTTTCTCCAATCGGTTTCTGTACATGCCGGTATAAAGTTCTTTGAGGGTACTTTGGAAATCTTTTGCAAATCTCTTTCATACTTATTCCTTTGTGTTGAAATAGGTAGCGAATATAAACCGATACATCATCAGGAATTTTTTGATATTTCATTTTTGTTGGTCAGCCCCGGTGACCCTTCAAATCCCTTATTTCCAGCCGCCGCCGCCGCAACTTAAGAGTTTGGTTTTTTTATTCCAATTTCTCCGATTTTACTTTCGGTTTCTTGTGTCTTTTTATTCGGAAAACCGGGATTTTAATGGCGTTCGATGCGCGATTTCTTGCATCAGCCATATTACCTCCCTAATAAAGCGCCACCTACTCTTTTAAGCGTTTCTTGGGAAAATGTTAAAATTAGCTAAGCAATAATAGGCCAGTTTAGTTCGTGTAAATTCTAAATCGTGGCTGGTTGACTTTTGGACGACAGAAGTAGTTTCATATTCACAAGGGTGAGAGTTTTTTTGTTTCTGCTTCGTTTTAAAGTGTATTACAAATCTGGCAAGTACTGTTTTATCATTACTTGTATTCCAAAAAAGATAGCAGCAAGTGTAAATACTGGTAAAAGTTTACCTCACTTGCAAGTTATCATTAAAAGATAGCATAAGCTTGTCTGTGTTATATATCAGCTACACCCGAGGTTGCATGCGAACTCCTTGCATCCTCTTGCTAAGCTTACTTAACCTACTAAACCTGCTTAACCTATCAAACCTATATAACTTGCAAAATTTGCACAAACTACCATTTTGTCTTACTTATTTTGAAAATATGTCGTCAAACATGCCAACGTATCAAGTTTCGAAAGCTGTCTTAGGTTCATTTAATCAAGCTGACGAAGACTTATTCGGTCAAACAGCTGGGACACAATGTAGCGTCAATTGCCTTTACAGCGGCGGATCTGAGGGGGTTCAAATGGTTCAGCTGAACCACCCCAACCCTTTTAGTAAATAAAAAAAAACAAAGACCCTTTCTTCAAGTTAAATCTAGTTTTCTGATCGGAACTGATTTTTCTTTTTGGTCATATCTCGATATTATTTTACCAGGGGTTGTATGCGTGTGGCGTGCGTTTCCGTGGTGCGCGCGACAAACTTAGCTTTTTCCGCGCTAAAAAATCTTTAGGTTATGTGTGTACGGCGTAGCTAGCTTTCCCGCGCTGAGGTAGAATGCTGTAAGCAGGCAGCAGAACACAGGGTGTGTCAAGACTAACACCAACTGTGTGAAAATGAAAATTGAATGTGCTTGTATGTGTGAGTAACTAAAGAGACTATTGATTGATTTCATTTGATTTGAGTTGACATCATGTCAGAGGAGGTCTTCACTCCTTGAAGTCTCTGTTGAAGTGAGGTCTGAGTGATGATGTGGCATTTATATAGGCAGATCAAAAAGTCTAATTTACAGACCAAAATAAATTATGAGAAAAATTGAAATAAATTATAACAAAAGGAAATGCATATCAAATTGACATAAAATTAATGAATAAAATACTGACCAAATGCTTATCAAACACAGAAAAATGAAGAATAACCAAAATGGTGGGAAAAGTGAAATAAAATCCAGACCAAACAAAAACAAACAAAATGGCTGCACACTGAAAAAGGTGAGAGTGTTTGATTGACCAAAACTGGATTAAAACTAAGGTTTATGCCTTAACACTCCCCCAACAGAATGAAAAATAAGTTATTTTAATTAAACAATAACGCCGTGTTTGTAACACTGTTCACTACATTACTACACATCAATAAATTAATGCACTGAACAGTGTTACAAACACGGCGTTATTGTTTATTCAATCTCATCCTGACGCTACATTCAAACAGGACCGTTCAATCAACATCACTGCTGTTTGTGGGCGCGATCAATGAACACGAGGAAGAAAGATCGTATTGACTATCGCATCCTTGCATCAACCGGAGAAAAGGTTATCGCTCATCCGTCGTCCGAAACTTCAACTCGTCCGTCGTCCGACACTTCAATTCATCCGTCGTCCGACACTTCAATTCGACCGTTGTCCGACACCTCAACTCATCCGTCGTCCGACACTTCAACTCGTCCGTCGTCCGACACTTCAATTCATTCGTCGTCCGACACTTCAATTCGTCCGTCGTCCGACACCTCAATTCGTCCGTCGTCCGACACCTCAATTCGTCCGTCGTCCGACACTTCAATTCGTCCGTCGTCCGACACCTCAATTCGTCCGTCGTCCGACACTCAATTCGTCGTCCGTCGTCGACACCGAATCAATTCATCCGTCGTCCGACACTTCAATTCATCTGTCGTCCGACACTTCAATTCGCTCAATGGCAGAGACAGAAATCAAAATCATTTTGTTCTCAGCCTCAGGTCTTGAGGATCAGATACTTGACATCATCCAAGACTATGCACCAGATAACATCAAAGAGTCGCCAGAACTCATCAAATCGTGTGCTACCAAAATTGAGACACTTCGTAACCAGTTCAGAGAGAAACATAGAGAACTTCGTTTTCATCTTCAAGATCAAGATGGTGTTTATGAGCAAAATTATAGTAAACAATTGACATTAATTACATCAAAAGTCAGTGAATATGTGAAATGTCTCACAAAATATAACATCGCCATTTCTGCTACATCTCAAGCGCACAAGAGCACAAGTCAGAGTTTGCCATAGGCGATCTCACTCAGTCAATGAAGCACTTGAAGACCACCATCACGTTCATTGCTGGAAAGTGCACCAATGAAGACCTCAAGCAACATAAGAAAGATATATCGTCCGTCAGCACNAATTCAACAGTTTTATCTCTAAGAGGAAGGAACTCCTCGATCTCAACATCAAACCAGACAAGTTTGCCAGCCTGAAGAGGATTACGACATGTTGTAGAGCTTCGATTGTCATACCAGAGCAGTCTTCAAGAGGAAATCAAACCAGAGAACTTGATAAACTTGAATAACTTTAAAAAGAGTCAGCTCAATAT
This sequence comes from Clytia hemisphaerica, assembly GCF_902728285.1. Classification (NCBI taxonomy): domain Eukaryota; kingdom Metazoa; phylum Cnidaria; class Hydrozoa; order Leptothecata; family Clytiidae; genus Clytia; species Clytia hemisphaerica. The sequence goes on from NW_027103906.1 coordinate 4,161, forward strand.
CAAATTGCCTACGTTCACAGGCTATGACTCGCACATTGACATTTACACCTTCAACTCGGAGTTCAATAAACTGTTCTCAGACATTCCAAAATCGTACCAGTCTGACTTACTGAAAAACAATCATCTCGGAAAACATGCCCTGGAGCTTGTCAAGAACGTGACCGACATCCAAGATATTTGGACAAGACTCAAAGATGCGTTTGGTGACAGACGTCTGCTCCTTTCCAACAAGCTGTCCAAACTCAATTCCATTGACTTGAAGCACAAGGACTCCATCAAAATCACTGAATCGTTAAGCAAGGTCATCAACGTCATGCGGGACTTAATGCATCTAGCATCCGACCACAACATCGAGAACGAGTTATACTATGGTGGACGCCCTAACCCACCTGTCGAACAAACTTGGTCAAAGTCGAATGATGAGATGGCTGACATTGACCTGCGAAAGTCCAAGAGAGGGAAAATACAAATGGAAACAGATGATTGAATTTCTGGAGAAAGAAATCAAGGTACAGCAACAAGTCACTGTCATCCAGTCGAATACCAAGACATCCAACTCAACCAATGACAAGGAGAAAAGACAAGAGGAAGTCTGGTTCGTCAACTTACTATGGCTCGTCAGATGGAAAACCCCAACACCAACCAACACAAAGAGCCAATATGCTTCATCTGTGGCGCAACCAATCATATCAAAATCCAATGGTCCGAGAGGTACAAAGTTAATTCAGTATTTCTCATGCAAGAAGTTTGTCGACATGACAACCAGCCAACGTTTCAAGTTCCTCCTCCAAGACAATGGACTCTGTTATCAATGCCTTTATCCCGGAGCACAAATGGATAGAGGCAAACACGCCGAAGGAAAATGTCAACGAGACTTTATCTGCAAGAATCCGGCTCACAACTCCGAAATCACGAAGAAACATGTACTGGTATGTGACGATCACAAGTTTGACCAGACCAACGAAGACGTGCTCGAACACTACAAGAGCCGATGCATCAGAAGACTCCCAGTCCCTACGTATTCCAAGGATATAAAGATCTTCCACACTTCATTCAAATCAAGCCATTCAGCTCCAACAGACGACTCCAACAGTGCTATCTTCATGCTGCAGTCCATCCAAATCAACAAACGAACGTACACCATCTTTTACGACTCTGGCTGCAGCGATTTTATCAGTCGCTTCGAGGCAGTCAGGCATCTTGGATCCAACGCAATCAAGCAATTCTCTGGGGACATCTCAATGGGTGGTGTTGGTGGATCAGTCAATATTACATCTCACGGAGTATACACCATCTCCATTCCTCTCAGCCACGGAGTTAATGCCATGATGACTGGACCTTGCATGGATCGCATAACCGAGACTTTTCCAAGCTACCCACTCCAAGGAAGGGTCTACGAGGACATCAAGACTCAATACTTGAAAGAAGGTAATAAACTTCAATTTCTTCCTTCTGTTCCTAAATCCATTGGAGGAGACGTCGATTTTATGGTGGGCATCAGATATCAGCGATACTTCCCAGAACCCATCTTCCAACTTCCATCTGGACTGACGATATACCGATCTCAATTCATCAACGCAGACGGTTCCACTGGTGTCATCGGAGGACCTCATGAGGTCTTCAACAATGTTGGCTCAAGTCACCTCTCCACACACTTCATCTCCAATCAATTGGCTCTCTTTCGAAATGGCTATCAAGTCAACCCAGATGTGCGCATGCTCGGATATTCTGCAACCATCGGTGACGTCACTAGCAACAACACACACTTGACGAAGACGATGATGTTGATGTTCAGAAGCTCATCACATTCAATGAAGCGGAACGTGCTGGCAGCGAATGGTCATTTCGCTGTGTTAATTGTAGAGGATGTGAGACGTGTCGCAACCAACCAAACGAAATCATGAGCATCAAGGAGGAAACAGAGCAGCAGATCATAAATGATTACGTCACAGTCGATGTACAAAATCACCAATCAATTGCCACCCTCCCACTGATGGCTGACCCAACACACCGTTTGCAACCAAATCGACATATTGCACTGAAGGTCTACAACCAACAAGTTCATCGCCTCGCAAAGAACACCAAAGATAGAGAAGACATCCTCCATTCGGAACAAAAACTTCAGAAGCTTGGATATGTAGATTACGTCAAAAATCTATCAACAGAATCTCAACAAATCCTCAAAGAATCACCTTACCAGAATTTCATACCATGGCGTGCCGTTTGGAAGGAGAGTTCGGTGTCAACGCCATGCAGAGTGGTATTCGACGCCTCAATGCCCACCGACACAGGATTCTCTCTGAATGACATCTTGGCAAAAGGACGCAAAGTATGAATCGATTGGTTGATATATTTGTGCGGTGGAGGTGCCACTCTGTGGTATTCCACACTGATGTACAAAAAAGTATAATAACTCCATCAAATTGGACCAATGTCACTGGGGACTCCAACGATATCTCTGGCAAGACTCACTGGACCCTTCACAGCCCCCAGAAGAGAAGGTCATAAAAACACTCATTTATGGAATCAAGTCAAGCGGCAACCAAGCGGAGAGAGGATTGCGAGAGACAGCCCGGATCCTCAAGGACCGATATCCTACCGTCCACAAGATTGTTTCCGAAGATGTGTACGTGGACGATTGTTTGTCAGGTTCATCAGGCATGCCAGAAGTCCAATCAATAGCAGACGATCTAGAAGTTGCTGTCAATCACGGTGGCTTTGGCCTCAAAGGCTTCACATTTTCATCAAGACCTCCTCAAGAGTCTCTATCTGCTGATGGTCAATCGGTTGGAGTGGCTGGACTCAAGTGGTTTCCACTCAAAGATCAAATCTCTCTCGATGTGCAAGAACTCAACTTCGCCAAAAAATCACGAGGTCGCAAACCAACACTTGTATCTACGGTACCTGAGAACCTAACTCGACGACAATGCGTGGCCAAGGTAGCTGAACTCTACGACATCACTGGTTTAATCACACACCGATTGTTGCCACCATGAAACTAGATCTTCACGACCTTGTCACTCGGAAATTGGATTGGGATGATGCTCTTCCCGATAACATCCGGACCATTTGGCTTGACCATTTCGATATGATGAATGAAATCAAACAAATCAAGTATCAAAGAGCCGTTGTACCAGAAGATGCTGCAAGTTTGGACATTCAGACGCTTGACTTTGGGGATGCAAGCAAAAGCCTCATTTGTGTCGCTATATATGTTCGATTCAAGAAGAAGGATGGATCATTCTCCTGTCAATTCATCTTTGGTAGATCCAAACTCATTTCAGATGAATACACTCAAACACGTGCAGAGCTATATGCAGCGATGATCAATGCACACTCTGGTCATACAATCAAACAAGCCCTGAAGGATAAACACAAGTCGAGCATCAAATTTACAGATTCTCAGATCAGTCTCTATTGGATTTGTAACCTTCACCTGAATTTAAAGCAATGGACAAGAAACAGAGTATCTGAAGTCCACAGATTTACAGACACACATCCCAATGGAAATATGTCAGATCAGAGGACATGATTGCAGACTTGGGCACTAGAAGATGCACAGCCATCCAAGATGTCGACCAACATTCAAAGTGGATCAACGGATATGAATGGATGAGAAGCAACCCTTCGGACTTCCCAGCCAAGACTACTACTGACATCTCACTGACAGCGCAAGAGAAACAACATCTTAAGAAAGAGTCAAGAGAAGAAGTACACAAGGAAGGTATCGAATGCTACATATCCTCAACCAAGTCAATGATTCCAGAAGCCGTTTCAAATCACTACAAATACTCAAATTATTTGATCGACCCCAATTGGAGAAATTTCAACCATGTAATCAGAGTGATGGCTTACGTACTTAAATTCATCAATAGCTTCAAAAAATTTCACAAACCAAATCCCTCAGCTTCTACCAAGGAAAGACACCTACTCCTAAATGATGCGGATATTGAACGAGCCAAATCCTCCTACTACTTCAAAAAGGCAACCTCTGAAGTCAAACAATTCACCAACAAAACGAAGTACAACAAAATATCTGAAGAAAAGGATGGAATCCTTTTTTATACTGGAAGAATCCTCCCAACCGATCAGATCACCGCTATTGGAAAAGCTACCGCCATCATGAAGGACCTAACTGCATTAACCTTCTGTGTGCCAATTATCGACAAAAATTCACCTTTGGCATATTCAATTGTACAAGAAGTTCACTGGAATCATCCTACAGCAATCCATTCTGGCATCGAAACCACTTGGGCGCTATGTGCTTCAAACCTGCTACATACTACTTGAAGGAAGATCACTCGTAAAACAAGTTCGCTCCTCTTGTCCTCGATGTCGTTATCTATTAAAAAGGAAATTCCAAGTCATAATGGGACCACTCTCAGAAGACAACCTAAAGATTGCCCCTGCCTTCTTTGTCGCCCAGACTGATCTTGCTGGACCATTTCAGTCCTATTCAGAACATCACAAGCGCACCACTGTGAAGATCTGGCTACTCGTTTTCTGCTGCGCTACAACCACAGCTGTCAAAATCAAAGTCATGGACAGCTACAACACAACGTCATTTCTCCAAGCATTTACACGACTAGCCTGTGAGGTTGGTTACCCGAAAAAGCTTCTCGTTGATGAAGGAAGTCAGCTCGTAAAGGGTTGTGAAACAATGCAATTCAACTTCGTCGACCTACAACAACACCTTCATTCAAAAATGAATATCAATTTTGAGACATGTCCTGTTGGTGGACATAATGTCAACGGACGTGTAGAAAGAAAGATTCAGGAGATCAAGAAGTCGATTGATAAAACTGCCGGAAATCAACGTTTGTCCATTCTTCATTGGGAGACACTGGCATCAACAATCTCGAACTCAATCAACAATCTGCCATTAGCCGTTGGCAACTTCAAGGAGTTCGAGATGTCAGATCTGATCACCCCGAACCGCCTACTCCTCGGCCGCAACAACGACCGCTCACCGTCAGAGCCCTTAACAGTCACAAATGACACCGACAAGATTCTACGAACCAACAAAAAGATCTTTGACTCGTGGTTTGAATGTTGGCTCACTTCACACGTACCAGCATTAATGGATCAGCCAAAGTGGTTCAAAAACGACAATGACATCAAGCCAGGAGACATCGTTCTTTTCACCAAGCAGGAGTCGAGCCTATCCGCAAACTATCAATTTGGAATCGTTAAGAGCATCAATAAAGGACGCGATGGAAAGATTCGGGATGTTATTGTGCAGTATCAAAATTCAACCGAGAAAGTCAAACGTGAGACCCATCGATCAGTTCGCTCGTTGGTTTTGATACGTGGTGTGGATGAAATAGATTTGATGAAACAATTGGATAACTCAAAAAATTAAAATTTTCTAATATATCAAAAAAAAAAAAAAAAAAAAATCTTATTTTCATTCTGTTGGGGGAGTGTTAAGGCATAAACCTTAGTTTTAATCCATTTTTGGTCAATCAAACACTCTCACCTTTTTCAGTGTGCAGCCATTTTGTTAATTTCGCATAGCGAAAGTATTACGATAGTCTTTCTATGTGTGTGTGTGTGTGGCGAGAAAATTTTTTGGGCGCAAATTATGGCGTGGGCGTTTGGCTGCGGGCGTATTACGGCCAATGTTCTAAAAGTGGACTCACTCACAAAGATAAAAAACAGCGCTTTTCTTAATAATTAATATACACTAGTGCAAGAAGTGTAACCAAGCCTTTGTAAACATTATCTTCATCATGAGAATTTTTTAATGGCTGCTTGATTGCACGCATGCTTTTGAAACTTGACCTGTATAAATTTTTATCATGTTTTCTGGTCTTTTGTAGAGTATTTAGAGGTTTATTATTCGTTTACTACTAAGTATTTTATGTTTGTGTAGTTAGTGAATGCACCAATAAATTGATAATGCTCAGTGAGTAGTACAAAAAGAGTTAATTTTACACAACAACAACACTCACACATAAAACCCACTAAAACCCTCTTCTTTACTGAAACTACAAATAGCACAGGTATGATCTTTTTTTCCTTTTTTCACCAGATAGTTATGTGTTAAATATTAACCAGTTGTGACAAACAGTCTGGTTTAGCAAGTTTTTCCATGTATTTCCTAGAAATCATGTCAATTGAAATTCAGCAATAGACCTTTTCGCCTTTGCGTCCGCCATATTGAATTGTATGCAAAAATACAGGAACGAAAATGCCGTGGTTGGATTTAGTTGGAATGTATGCAAAACATATGCAAGTTTACACAAAGATTAAAAAGACAACAAAGCATCTTATAAATAAATATTATAATCATTAGAACAATAAAAGATGGAATTTCTTAATCCAAAAGGAAATATTTATAGAACAACAAAAGCCTTTTAGGAATTTGTTCTTAAAGACATTGCATATTCTGTTTTCATGCCATTAAGAAATTCCACGAAGACGGAGTACACACATCAAACTTTCAAAACACGCAAACTGAAAGCAGTAATTATGACGTCACACTTTATCAATGTTTTGATTTGATCATTTGGCGGCTCTATTCCCAGGAGAATAATTTGCCGTCAGCCGAATAAGGATTGTTTTTTACCTTCGCGGGTGATTTTTCAGTTTGAGATTCTGTCTAATGTTATGGTCTTTTGAAGTGCTTGTTCTAAGAGATGAGTGAATATAATTGTTTTTAGTTTTCAAGAGAAGCAAATTTAATCTTTCTTCTACAAGATTACACTTTAATATAATGCCAATTATGCATGTAAGTTTTTATTTAATACTTTCTTTTTGCATATGTTTTGCATACTTTCTAAGGGAATTTCACCACGGCAATTCGGCAACCATAATTTTTGCATACAATTCAATATGGCGGACGCAAAGGCGAAAAGGTCTATTATTTCCGTAATCGAACGAACTGTCGAGCTATCCAACGAAATTGAACGATTCAGCTGTTTGATTACTGAGCCTAATTTGGTAAGAAATTTTTTGATTAGTTTGATTATACCTATAAGTTTGATGACAGTTTTTTATCTGATGAAGTTTGATTGTTTGATTGGTGTTCGATGAGTTTGGTTTAAGTAAAGGTTCCAGCTTTTCCTCGCCGATGCCAGGCGATGATCAATTAAACCGATTCTGCGATTTTGGTAATTGAACCATTTCATCGAACGAAATCGAACGATAGGTGTTCGATTATCGAACCTAATCTAACAGTAAACGAACTTTGCCAGAAAATGTTCAGTTTGATGTTTGATTAAAGTTTGATTACTTACATTGCAGTTCGATTAAATCCGATCAGTGTTTTTGTAGCTTAAATGATTCTAGTTATATTGCTAGCGCTGGCTAGCGCAACAGCTCAATCAAACACATCATACATCAATCAAACACATCGTACATCAATCAAACTAACCGGAATTTCTTGGTTCGATGACTGTTGGATTTGGTTCGGTAATCAAACAGTTCGATTGACATCGCTTGGCCGATGGGATGATAGATATTGGCCTGCTCTTTAAGCTTTATCGTGGGTGTCTACTAATAAGCTATCAGAGTGTAAAAAGAATGGGCAACCAAGGTAATAAATCAAACTAATTGTGCTTTAATCAAACTTCATCGATCTTGATACCTCTTTTGCTAATCAGAATTTTCATTTTGAATCATTAAAAACTCCAGTGGTACCGTTGTTTTGTATGAGATTCCCATTTCCGCACTAAGATTCTTGGATTCTTGATACTTTTTGGAATCTCTCCCCGGGATAACCAGCAAGAGATTGGGGAAGGTTTGTGTTAATGGGATGCAGTTAGAGCATAAAGGATTCTTTGTTGTGATTTTCTAGAAGGGCCATTAATCAATTACGTATAATATTGATTCTTTTACTGTTTTTAGCACTTACTACTTTCACTGGTGTGTAAACATTTATTTTATGATTTTGAAAGATTTACGGTCAACCTAGAAATAATTAATTTTAAAGGTTTATTATAGCATCAGAAAATAATTGAAAATTGAAAAATAATTGCATCACTTTTAGTGAGGTTTAGTCAATTAGTATGTGGTGGGAAAATTTGAATGACAGGTGGTAAATAAGTCCCCATATTCTATCTAGACCGAAGTCTGTATCCTTAAGTTAATATATTTTTATATGGATTTTTGTGTTGAAATTTGGGAAAATTTTAATCTCAAGGAGTATTATTTCTTTAAAGCTTAAAGTTGGCTAGATTTTACCCTGCCATTTTCTAGTTCAGAAGCTTGAGCTCAAATACTCAACTGCTTTTTGCCTTTAATGGCCTCTGCCAGAAAATGCCTATATATGGGGGGGGGGGGGGGTGGAGAATATAGTGTCCAGGGAGGGGGGGGGTTAGTGAAAAATCTACAAAATTTGCCTTGTCCGGTGGGTGGGTAGACTTGCTCTGTTTTATGGTAGTTTTGATTGTCCATGGAGTCAACTGATGTTTGTCAGAGGGTTAGACCTGTCTGTGGGTCAAAAGTCACAGGGTAAATTTCAAAAAGAATTTATATCCTCCGACCCCCCCCCCCTACAATATTCTGCAATATTCAAATTTTTTCTGGAAAAGCCCAATAATTTTGAGGGTGATGCACAAAATGAAGTTTCTGGCATCAAAGAATGGAAAGTTCTTTTTTTTTCTTCATTTTCAAAAAATTTAAAATTATTTTTCTCAAGTATATTGCAGTTCTCTGATTTATTCTGAACCCAATTAAAAGATCTTTTTTACGCTTATAAAAAGGAATTTTTTAGTCGCATGTTTTAGGAATCTTTTTGTTTTTATTGAGATTTTTCATCAGAAAACAGGGCCTTTACGATCTCTACGACCTATGTGTACTACAATGTGTATATTTTGTGTAACGCTTCATTCAAAATCCATAATGCTGCAGGAGTCACGTTTCACGCGTCTTCGTCGTTGATGTTCAAATATTATGCGAAATTTTCGACTTTAAGTCGTCTTGTTTGTTTTTGTTTGGTCTGCATTTTATTTCACTTTTCCCACCATTTTGGTTATTCTGCATTTTTCTGTGTTTGATAAGCATTTGGTCAGTATTTTATTCATTAATTCTATGTCAATTTGATATGCATTTCCTTGTGTTATAATTTATTTCAATTTTTCTCATAATTTATTTTGGTCTGTAAATTAGACTTTTTCATCTGCCTATAAATGCCACATCATCACTCAGACCTCACTTCAACAGAGACTTCAAGGAGTGAAGACCTCCTCTGACATGATGTCAACTCAAATCAAATGAAATCAATCAATAGTCTCTTTAGTTACTCACATATACAAGCACATTCAATTTTCATTTTCACACAGTTGGTGTTAGTCTTGACACACCCTGTGTTCTGCTGCCTGCTTACAGCATTCTACCTCAGGCCAGCTGGTGAGTTTTTTGTTTCTTTTCTTTGTCTCTATTTGTGGCACCTAAGTTAAGTTAAGTTAGATTTTCTTTTACATTATATTAGTACCTCAATCATTCATTTATACATTTGCTGTTTTCTACTTCTACTTTTGTTCTCATAGACTTACATCCTTTTGTACCTAAGTTAGATTATTTTATTTTCATTCATTAGACTTAGTATCTTTCAATTTTTATTTTCAGTTTGAACACTACATTACTACACATCAATAAATTAATGCACTGAACAGTGTTACAAACACGGCGTTATTGTTTATTCAATCTCATCCTGACGCTACATTTTCCCATGAGAATAATATATACGTTTTTTATAAGAACATCTAAATATTTTAAGCCTTCGGATGTTTTCAACTTTTTGAGTGTTAAGCCTAAAAATGTTCTTAAAATGTTTTTGTTTTCTTCATTTTTGAGACGTTTTGTCCATTTTCCTAAGATTCTTAGTAAGAAATTGGCTATTAAGTACGCAAAGCCTTAAAATGTTCTTAAGTTGTTCTTGTAAAAAAAGAAACGGGTATATCGAGAAGTAGATTTTGCAGTATATTAGATTCTTATACTTAAAAATAATATTATCGCTTTTCATATAAAAATACACATGATGGTTTGAGCTAAATACACATTTCTGCTAAATATTGGGTACAAAATATTTACATAAATACAAATTTTTTATCATATAAATTTGTTAGAGAATGTTTATTATATTTAATTAAATTCATCATATTATAATTTATAAACGGAAGCATTCGAAAAACTGTGGAATATTTCACCGCAGTTTTGAATTTAGATATAATGCAACTGGTATCTTCTAATTTATATGGGAGTGTTAAAAAACGAACCGGCTAACCGGAAAAAATACATTTTTTGAGAAAACGAACTATGAAACAGGACTATAGCTTATTTGCAGGAAATTTTAGACAGGGGTGTAGCAGGTTAAGATGAAGGTAGTAAAATTTATTTTATTGAAAGGTTACCTAACTGCTCTGCTATGCTGGCCGTTTTTGAAGAAAGAAAGGAAATTAAACACACAAATATCTGGTACATTCTACTTGCATTGATTACATTCACAACTAATAATTTTTTCAACAATAACCGTTTTTTGACGAAATCGGTTATCAACGACACAATCTAATTCAACAAGTTCGTGTATCGAGCTTGACGGTTGGCATGTAAAACACGTTGCCATGTGCCCGCTTCTATTGATCTCCGGTATATAGAGAGAATTACATTGTCCGTAACAGAATCGATTTTCTATGACTTTAGGAATGCATTTGTCATGGTATATGGTTTGGTTGAAAGGTTTAGCAAGACATATTTCTTTCATTAAATCTTTTGTAGGCATGATATGAGTGCCTGGATTTTTTTCTATGTCAGTTAGAATTTGTTCTTTGATGTGTTCTGCTAGAAGGTCGTGTGAGGCGGGTCGGCTGTTAGTTAAACATACGAGACATGACATAAATGCAAGACTGAGCAATAATTCTTTTCCGGCCATTTCTGTGTTTTTGTGGGTCTTGATTTGTGAGTTTTCTGAAAACAAAAGAAAAATGAAATGAAGATTAGGTAATCGTATCAATCTGGTTATTCTAGTAACTCGGTGTAAGAGCCACCCCTCTTTGTATTCAAGCTTAAAATATTCCGTGGTGTATTCTTTTGTACAAACAACCAGGTAATGCTGATGTATATAAGAGACAACGCAATGGAAATTGTTTATCCCGAAAAGATTTGACTTAAGGTTGTTTACGACTTTTTTTTTCTCTTAAGTGACGTCTGAGAGGGGTGACAGACCACTGGACAAATCAAACCACAAACAAAAACCACAGCCAAAGTAGATGCAACATTTTTAGAAGTAGAATAATAAAAAACAAATTTGAAAAGTTTCAAAAGACATTATCATATCACTTCAAGAGACTTATATCTAGCCAACGCCTATTTTTCTCAAAAGTTAAAGCTTAATAAAGAAATTTATCATACTTTAAAGTTCGTCAAATAAAAACAGTATGTTAGCCGTGCCCCTTCCCCGTGCAGTATCAAACAAATGTGTTTTTGAAAAAAATTAAAAGTCGCTTAACGCGAATGAAATATTACGTCAAATAATTTAATTGAAGTCATCTACTTCTGAAGCAATATTGCAATGTTTGAACAGCATTCAAGACTATATTCACACGTTACAGTTTCCTTTTGAAACGGTAACGAGGCCTCGGTTTCAATAGTCTGTAGTATATTCTGGATTTTTTGTCAGTTAAATATCCGTTACTGGAGTAGGCAAGAGAGGACGCAAATGGCTACTGGGAATCCGAGTGACGATGGAACTTGTTTGGAAACGTAACTTATAGAGCTTCCGATATCTCAGTGATTAATGACTAAAAATCTACCCATTTTACAGTAAAAATGTTCAATTTGGTGGTGCCATTATTTTTGCATTTTGACGAAAGACATTAAATGTTTGAATGAATGAACGAGTTTGAAAAAAAAACCATTAAAATATTGAATTTCAATTTTTAAATCCAAATATTGATCATTCTAATTCACATCAAACCCATTACAAGACTGGATTACTTTAAACGTGAAACAGAGAAGCCGAGGTCTAGGTGTGCCATAGATTAATTTAGTAAAAGTAGAAGTTGCATCAAAGAAATAATCTCTTCCGCAAATTATAAATACAAGAAAAACAGAAAAGCTTGCAAGAGGGGAGCTCATCTTATTTTGACTTATCTTATTTTATATGAAGCTTACCCTTTAAGAAGCCTTTAATACATGCTTGTGTCAATCACATGTATGTAAAACTGAGTTATAGGTCTTGGATAAAAGCAATAAGTTATTATATACCTTTTTATAGATGATAAACGGCTATTCTTGATCGTAGCACTTAAATATCACTTCAGAACCGTTGGTTTGTTCTTGCTCTTCACAACTGTATACTGAAGATACTTCTTCTAAATCGTGCCATATTTATACTATTAATGACGTCATCAAGTGCTGATATCTTGAGGTCTGGGACCGAGCCTTTGACGTCTACTTTATAACAAAAAAACAACAGTGTTTATGTAAGTAAACAAGGCTCATACTAAAAACAAAAAGGAGAATGTACACTGCTATATCCTTTATCACTTTGCGGTTTCTTTTTCTTTCCTACCCCCTAAAAATTCAATTTCAACTTTCAGACAAAACAAAAAATGACAAAAACAAGTCATGCAATCTTTTTAAAACTTTGCATTGATTGGGTGAAAAAGTTAAAGTTAACCCAATGAGAATCATTTTAGTTGTCAACACAAACTTGAAATATCATACTGATCTTCAAAAAACCTTTGTTATTTGTTGTACAAGTGATAAATTTAAGGGCGATACCATAAAAAACCCACAACCCGAAGGAGGACAAGCGTATTAAGAGATTTCCAGCCCTTGCAATTAATAAGAGAGTGGAAATTTTAGTGTACATGTATATTTTTCTTCACCGCTAACAAAACGGGATTTGTGCATTGTATTCAGGTTGTCAAACAAGTGACTGTTCCTCCAACTTAATAAGGCTTCGAACGGTAATATGCTGTCAGGTGATGAACCCAACCTACGACAAGAAAAAAAAATGAGAATAAAACCAAACAATGTTAGTAAGCTAATAAAAAAGTCATCAGACATCAATTTTCTGTAGAAGTCAAAGGCAGCAGTTTACGTTTATCGTTTAGTTTATAAGACTTTTGAGAATCGATACCAAAAGAATTCCTTGGCAAAAAGCCAAAAAAAAAGACATGTGCATGCAGGACTAGACATCAAATCTGAATAATTACCCTTAAAATCATTCCCTTTACCTTGGTATGAACTGCTTGTAATATTTTGGTGTTTGTTTGTTTGTTTGTTTGTTTGCCATGCATCATGATAATCAGTTCAAATTTAGTTTTTTTTAATCACTTTCTAATCTTTGTTTTGTTTCTATTATAATGATGATAATGATGAGAGTAAATGAATGAATCAAGGAAGTTCCCTTTATTTTTAAACGGGCCTAAATGGTTTCTGTGATAAATCCACAAGTAAGCAATCATTGTTCACGTTTTTCCTTCTCTTCTCCAGGCCACTGCATCGAGGATACAACGTCAAAGTGTGGTTCTCGACTACCTTTTCAAACGTTCACTAAAGTCTGTCTCAATATAATTTGAAGCGGGACAAAAAGGAGGGTGTAACTCTTGATAGAATTCGAATTAAATAACAGTTTTCTGTTAGTTGAAAAGACAAACATGAGTGGAATATTATCATAAAGAAAGATTCAAAGAAAGATTTAAAGAAAGATCAGAAAATGAAGAAGAAGAAAATGAGGAAGAAGAAAATCAATTTACTCAATAATTGTGCTAGAATTATCATTTTCACACGAGTGATCGAGATTTTTCAAAGAAATTTATTCCATTGAAGGATACAAGTCTATCACTGGTTGACTTTAAAACCATCAAAAAATTGAAAATATGTATTTTTTGACTGAATGAATATTTTTTGATTTTTTTTCTCGCATTTATAACGTTCTAAGATTAAACAATTTCTGATATAAAAATGAAGATCATGGCATTATTCTACAAGAAATTGATTTTCTTCTTCTTCGTTTTTTTTCTTTTTTAATAATATTAAAATATTCCACTCCGGATTATCTTTTTAACGAGCACAAGACCGCTATATAATTTGAATTCTATCAAAAGTTATAACCTTTTTTGTCTCCGCTGCAAATTATATTGAGACAGACTTTAATTTGTATTTTTACCAGAAATTTTATCATATGAATGTAGAGCGAACTTTTGGAAAGATAGTGTGAAATTTCTTTCTCGGAGGAATAGGTAATCGGGCAAACTTATCTAGAGCTGAGAAAATATCACATGAGACGTAAAAGCTATTACTAGAAAAATACATCACCAAAAGCCGGCAAATCAAACATAAAAGTTTCTTAGTTGTAAAAAAAAACCACTTCAAAATTTGTCTGTGAAGCAGCCACTTGTGAATAAGTGCCTTAGCTGACAAAATGTTCCTAAAAATATATTATTAAATCAACAACAGCTTTGAAACATGAGAAAGTTGTGTGAGCCGAAAAGCCTCTCTCGTCTGGAAATCGACATTTGACCTAGACTAAGGTATAGTGGAGTGCAAATCACTATCTAAGAAAAAGATTTCTCAGGTTGCGAAAAATTTGCCAGCCGGTACATCCCGAGAACTCTTTACTTTGGCACTTTTTACGTATTCTTTTCCAGTTGTAAACTCTGTACCATTACACGCTAATTTTAGAATGATATACTTTATAAAAATATTCATGATGTAATTGGCCAAAAAATTAAGAAAATGCTAAAAATATCACCATCACGGAATATAACAACTGAACCTAAGAATGACATTTTAAGGACGTTTTAACCTGTAAATTGCCAGCTATACCTCAGTAAAGCCCAATAAGCTTTCACAAAAATGTCTCTACGACTCTGTGATTTCTACAATCTCATCAATCTGAGGTTGTAGTAAGAAAACATTTTAGCCTCAAATATTCCTTTTTTTAAATACTTTTAAAGTATTTTTGTCAAAGGTTGTAGTGCTCTGAGGCTCAGATTATCCTTCAAAGGGGCTCCTTAAAACGCTTTGGCAAAGCGAGCAAAAAAGTGTTCGACATTTTTCATTTAACTGATTGGAAGAGCACTTCTTCTCATTCACAAAATTGAACCAAATAATTTTTGTTTCTTCTGTTAATATTATTTTTCATATTTTTCAATAGAAAAAAAAAAAGAATTCAAATTTGACTGTATTATTATTTTCAAGCGCCCGAAAGTTGCATCGATACTTACAAAACTTACAAATAAAGTATGGTTTTTTCTCATGCACAAATGAAATCAATCAAAAAGGATAGTCGTGCGCTATGTAAAGGTAAAAAACTCCGATTCCCCGGGTATTCGCATCTTTTAAAATGAAAATGTCAGAGTGAAGCTAGATATTTACATTGATAAGGTCTCTAATAAATCATAATCATAAAAATCCTACATTGTTGAAAATGAAATATATCTAAAAAATAAGTACATTAAAAAATAAATAATAAAGAATATGCATATCATACCATTTTAAACAAAGGCGGTGAGAAGGCGGATATCCAGGCGTAGACGTACTTCTCAGATAATTTCATCGACCGTGGGTAGACCGCGACTGATTACATATTTACCTTTTTGGAATTGGGCGATGTATAATTTGCATTTCACTCCATCTGTTTTACTCACCCACACCTAGCACAAATAGATACAATTACTAAATGCTTTGTGAATATTTAGGAGCAATGACCGAGTGGTCTAAGACATCAGCGGGACAATACAGGGGCCCCCTATTCGAATCCTCGCTCCTTCCAATGTTCTGGCTGGCCGTTGACCTGCAACAACAATCTAAAAAGTACCTAACTATCTAGCTATAAATCTAATTATCTCTTTACAGCTTAGATACAGCTTATGTACATAAGAGTTAGCACTTGCTCAAAATTGATACCACCGTGTGTATGCCATTCAATTCCCTCTACGGGTTGAAGAAACCAACTCAAAACACCCTAATATCACGAAAACTCCCTAATATCACGAAAACACCCTAATATCACGAAAACTCCTCCCAATTTCTCACTTTTTATTTTACCAATGTTACAACTGTACTATTCAGATTCTAAGCAGAATTATTCGACCGATTCCGTAAGATGTAAGTGGCACTTGATTGCTTAAATCTGACTAATTCTTTATTAAGAGGCAATTTACAAAGTGAAACATATGGAAACAGACTGTTGGAAAAATATTTTGGCGTCTGCCGCTTGAGTCTTTTAATAAACTAGTTTTTTTTAACGTCGTAAATAGTTCAGGCGGGGACGTCTTAAACATGTGGACAAAAATTTTGCAATAAGGTTGGTGAAACTCGGATGTTCTTAATACTCTTTGCGTCACACAAGACGGAAAAAGGTTTTTCATGATTCATTGATGGCACTTGGAAGATTCAATTTTGGTCATCTTCCTAAATCGTTCGAATGATGTTATGAAGAGCCTCAAGAGTGTCTTTAAAGAGGTTGTTTACTAGACACAGGAACCTGGTTCAAAAGACTACGCGTTGAAGCATGAAAAGTAGTAGACAATGCTATCGTCCGTGTAATACAGTTGACGCTCTCTAATTCGACGTTCTACTATTCGATAGGCTCCCTTATTCGATGAAATTTAAAATCCCCGTCAACAAGAAACTCTTATAAACGACGCTCCCTTATTCGATAAGCTCCCTTATTCGATGAAAATCCAATTCCCCTTGAAGATCGAATTAGAGAGCGTCATGTTTACATTGATCTGAAAAGACATTGAGCCCCTCCGACTTTTTTTCGCCCGCGCGGACAAAATTTCCGCCCAACTGCTAATTTGTGTGTTTGAGGTTATTCTTTATTTTTCGAAATCGTCTTAGACTATAGCATAGTCTAGAAAAGTAGAAACTTTATCATCATATTAAGGATAGAGCAATATTCCTAAGCATGATAGTCAAGAGTCGGGAATTCGGACGATGAAACAACGTGTTTATGGTGAATTTCAGACGACATGAAGGATTTTATGAAGGAAATGAAAGAAGAAAAAGAGTTAAAAAGTTACATATTGTTACACAAGGACCCAGTGGCGTGTGCTGAAACCAGCATTAAAATGTCTGGTCACGAACAAGCCATTCAACCCAATGAAGGCGGATATCAAACTGGGTGCACGAACGAAACCCAGACGTCTGAAAAAGCTCACACGAAAATCTTTTAAAACCGTTCCCCTAGACAGGCACATTATTCACTTTCGAGAAAAGAATTGGACATCTTATTCTCATTTGAATGAAAAGAAGTTCACACATCGTACCATGTCTGAGTAATATTTGTCTTCCAGTGGAAAAAACTTCTAAGCTCTAACAAGGGGATGGGTCTTTAAGGTCTTTACAGTAAGAGAACAGGGGAAGGGGGAGGGTGAAATTAACAGTGGATCTATTCGGGAGGATGAAAGATAAAAGAAAGTAGCAAGGTACGCAAGATAAGAGAAAATTTAAAAAATTTCAACATCTTGTGACAAAGATCATAGGCTATTTACGTGCATCAAAGTACATGACTTGCTACCAATGTTGGATGGTGGTTACAAACTGAACGTCAAAATTCAAGACAAACGAGGATTGATTAATTTCAAATTTGAGGGTCTTTTGTTGTTGTATTGAACTTTTAATACATGCCAAAAATTTCCCGTTTTGAAGATTTTGTCCATAAAAGCGAGCTGAGTGCTTGTTGCGTGGTATCACATTAGATAATTTTCGACAAGCAAACAAGGCTAAAAAAGCATCTCTTCATGATTTAAATGAAAATTGACATTCATCATCAATATTTTTATGTACCATCATAAGTGATGACACTTTGTCAATCATTACGTAATTTGTTTGCGTCCAAATTGATAGTACAGTAGTAAACAAACTAATGAATGAAAGTAAAAAACAAAATGCAGAAAAAATTTCTCCACTACTTTCACATGAGCACGTACAATGATTGAATGAAACCTCAGCTTACACACCATATACTATTACATCACATATCTTCTAAATCAAATATGCTCCAAGCTTTTCTCATTCATTTTTTAGACAAACCTGCGCATACTTTCCACTCCACCCTAGCTAGATGGTGGGGTAAACGGTTTTCTAAAAAAGTCAAAAAGGGTGGGTTTACAGGGATTTCTTGGCTTATGGCGGGGTTGGTGGCAAAGGGTGGGGGCCTTTTTCGAGGGTGGGGTTGAAGACTTTTTCCTTGTATTTTTATATCATGTTTTGTTTTCTTTTTAATGATTTTTAATCATAGTTTTTCTACTAACGGTTTTTGTCTGGCTAAACTTTGTTTGCATAGACTTACTTTGTGAAATAACGCTTAGAAAACATTCTAGAAATTATTTTTGGATATAGACTTTTTTCCTCCATATTCTCTAGGAGTTCTATCTCCTGAAATAATTCTGCAAGATAATGAAAAATTCAAACATTTTTGTTATTTTAGTATAAATATAAAAAAACTGGACTAACTCTGTTAGGGTTAGGAAATCTAATAAAGTTAAGTGAAAAACGAAGACACCCCATAAGCGGTAAATTCCTAGAGAAAAATATTCCAAGCATCAGAAAAGTGGGCTTTTTCAGAAATAGTCCGTGCCCCCCTGTTGAGGATATCGGATATCCAGGGGATCAAATATCTACAAGGGAGCGCATATCCAGGAAGTAAAATGTCTTTTCATGTAAAAAATACGATATCCAGGGGTAAGCATCTTTATAAGAGAGGATATCCAGGGGGTTGAGCATGTTTTTAAGGGTGGATATCCAGGTTGTTTTTACTAATAAAGTAGGCTCAGGGGGTTCGATACTTCGAAAAATCAATATCCTCAACAGTGGGGGTAAATTTTTTTTCTGGAAAAGCCCATATATTCCAAACATGATTTTTCATACAACGAGAAAAGAAAACTTGGGTAGAAAATTAAACTTACTTCGCCTGTGTTGATGCCAGCAATGGTGACTCTGTAAACGTGAAATAAAAGAATTCATGTGTTAGGATTTCTATATTCCACAATATTAAACATTCTTCAAAATCATATTATTATCATTTACAAAAGGCAATTGTCGTAGCACTTGGCTATCATAAAATGTTGTAATTCTTTCCTCATTTTAAACATAGAATATTCCTTTCTGAAATTAGAATTGATTGCCTTTGGCCTTGGACTGTTTTAAAACAGAGCGTGGGACTAAAACGTCTCATCGTGGCCAGGAAAACCACAGCGTGGGTATTGGAATTTCAGGAGAGTGTCTTCATCAATGAATCAAACAGTCTCGTCGTCTTTCCATTGCAAAATAACTACCCTGTGTTGTTTTTTCCATTTATAATAAACATTCCCGTTATAACAAGAGTGGGATTTGGATGCGAGGATGAAAGGTGTATTATTGTAGAGCAATATAGAAAGCACTTTATGTCCAGTAGACATTTTTGCCAACAGTTCGCAAGAGAAGGACTTTGCGCAGTGTCTTGAACTTGGCAGTGCACTTTTAATAGTATCTGGTGAACGAAATGATAGAGTTTCGAAAGATGAATGAAATTTGACTCACTGCACAGGAGAATCGATTCGATTATCTAATACCACGCTGTCACCTTTCTGGAACCTGAAAAAAAAAAATCCAAGTATCTATACAGAGGTTCTGAAAAGATAAATTGTAAATCAGCGGAAATGAATGTTACTATTACTAGCGAAATTTCAGGCCTAAATGGCGTCATTTTAGAGCCTATCTTATTCATGATATTCATGACGTAATGTTTCTACGAAAATACTCCGGTTTTAGCCAGTAGTGGCAAATTTAAACTAGACAAAAGTTGTATAAAATTTGCCATCATGAATTGTTAAATGATAATTTTGAATTTAATCTTTCATCTCTTAAATCAAGACATAAATGATAAAGTTCTTGATCAGTTTTTAATTCTATTTAGAAAAGGTTTAAAGAATATATATCTTATCAAGTGCAAGTGCGCTAAATTCAAGAACTTAGAATAATGCCAATTAATTATTTCAAAAATGGAATGCTTATTTTGAGACTTGTGTTTTGATGACCATATTATTACTGTACTATAA
The DNA here is from genome assembly GCF_902728285.1 of Clytia hemisphaerica. Taxonomy (NCBI): domain Eukaryota; kingdom Metazoa; phylum Cnidaria; class Hydrozoa; order Leptothecata; family Clytiidae; genus Clytia; species Clytia hemisphaerica. The sequence goes on from NW_027103906.1 coordinate 24,164, forward strand.
TTTCAAGTATTGGGAACTGTGGGTGGCATTTAGTTTTTTGTTGAGACCTTTTTCTATCAATAATATTTGTTATTCAACATGTAGTTCTAGAGCTTTGTTACTCACCGCATTAAACATTACTCAAAGATTTGAGCAAACAAGGTCTTTAGGATTATTACCTAAAGTTGACTAAAAATAGTTCGCCATTCTTAAATGCCAGTCTTTTTCTATCCCTCTAGATTTTGACCCCAAAAAAATCTTTATTTTTGTTAATAGAAAGGCTAAATAATTCCGAATTTTTGTCAAATTGAAAAAAAGTGAACATTAATAACACAATCAGTGATCATGTGACTCCTCCCTTGGCAAAAGGGAAAGTTTCGTTTGGCAATAAAACTAACAAACATTCAAAATGCAGACAGCCACAAAAAATAACGAGAAAAAAATTGGGGCAACAATTGTGCCAGATTAAATAAGGAGCCACTTGATAAAGGAAATAAATACATAGGTATTTGCAACATAAATTATTGAGCTTGTCATGGGCAAACAAAAACAAGTTTGATATGTGACGATAGCAGTAGTGACCTAGCCCTGCCCACAACACAATGAATGTTGGTTGATAATAAGTGGACCAACTTCAATTTAAACAGAAATTGAATTAAATTTAAAAGATTTCAGAATGAGAACAATAATGAACTTTTTCACCGATCTGGTAGATAAATGACGGTAAAAATCTAATAAAGGTATATCTCTACGAAATCTTTGTTCCTTGTCAACTAGGAAAGAAAATTAGACTGGAGTCATTTATAAGTTTATAATGAATGCTATACAGTAATATAGATGTTATACGATACGCGTTTTTTCATAAGAAAAACTACATAAAGGCTTCGATGGCCAGAATGTTAAGAACAAGTTAAGAACATTTTTGCTTTGAGAACTCAAAAACACCCGATTTCTTAGGAAAATGGAAAAAATACCCACAAAATGTGGAAATAAGAACATGTTAAGAACATTTAAAGCTTAAAGCTCAAAAAGTTAAGAACATCGGAAGACTTCAAAAATTTTGGATCTTCTTAGAAAAAAAAGGTGTAATGCCATAACTGTTAAAGCATGACGTTAGCTTATTAAATCATAATGATACCCTGCTTTACCTTATAGTTAACTAGCAGTAGACAAGGTTTATCATCAATTTTCTTACCATTCATTTTCGTAGAAGAATTTTCCATCTTCGTAACGGGCTGTAATGAGTGGATCGCGGTCTTGTGACGACAGTTCTGATTGAAAAACAAACGAAAATCCTAAATTATAATGTGTTAGAATTTGAATGTATTATACAATGAACCTGCGGCGCTTCGCATAACGTTCAATCTTGATGTAGCCTTCCTCGTGGCCACCGCAAGGCTTTTTGGTGGACTAGATGACTCGATTAAAAGAGGACTCAAATCTAAGTGATTCAAATTTATCAATAAGTTCAGTCAGAAGTAGACCTAGTTAAATGTTGATGTCACATCTTCTTGAGATTTCATAAACGTTGAACATTAAAATCAACGTTGTGCCCGAAAGATGAATTTCTAATTTCGGACGCCAATTCCACTGGTAATGCGTTAATCTTGTGAAAAGTAATTACCAATTTTCTAAGATCAATCGAAGTATTGTTTTGAATAAACGGTGGTTTCCTCTTTTGAGAGTTTGGTCCCGTAAATAGGAAAATAGAAATAACAGTGGTGAACCTTAACAAAATAAAACTATTTCCGAAACTACTCTCAATCCTCGCGAAAATAAAGTATTTTGCGGAAAAGCTTGGCCGTAGGAGGTTTCGCAACTTGACTACCATTATGAAACGGATTTTAACAATGACGTCAATGCAATGAACTAGTCTAGACATGGACATTGTTGCAGTATCAGTGCCAATGCGCAACAATAATAAACATATATTCTGGCCACGCATTCTAAAAATACCAACTATGTTATGGAGATAAAAGTGGAGATTGAAATCCCGGTTCAGAAACTATTCAAGCCCTGGCTTATTATCAAATAATAGAAAATACCTTGAGAACACGCCAATAGTTATACATTTTCAGCCAAAAAATAAGTAGCTTTTTCGAAACACATCAATCAGTATATGTACATCGAAATTCAAAACTGGTAAATTTCAAAATTTTAGACATTACGTCAGCAAAAAATGAAAAGATGTCAGCTGTCGCCTAGACAATATCTTAATTGATCTACAAGCTTCATACTTTCATCGAAGTAGAAGTGAGAGGCAGGGAGGTGCGGTTCTTTAATTTGTTTTGAGAGTGCGTTGTAAAGATCGACAGGGAAACAGTCCACTGAAAAGTCTCAAAATTGAAAACAATATTAAGTTCTCGGCGAAACATTTTAGAAAAATTGCACATTAAGAGTCGATTTTTAATCCAAGTTTTTCCTGCATCCTTAAAAAAAGCTTTGGCTTAATACACTGTGAACTGTATTGACTCATTGAAGTAGATGTGGAGTTTCTCCTCTTGTTAAGGGTTCGAATAAATAGGTCTTATTTTAGTCCGCGTAAGCGGTGGTTATGAGAAGCAAGGGTACTATTTGCTGACGGTTTGAGTGCCACGGCTCTTTAGGAATCTATCCTGATGTCCTTCCGAAGATGTCCTTAAAACATACATCTGGTGACAGCTGATAAAAGTTGTTATTGTGAAATATGGTTGGATCCCTTGCCAAGAATTTTCTGAAAAAGGGGGATTTATTTTTGTTTCCTTTCTTTAAATATTGACTTTGATAGAGTCTTAACACTTAACACTCTCACAACACCTCATCGGAAGATTCCCTCTCTTTTTTTCTCACCCACTCACTCTTACCCTCACAAAAAATAAACAAACAAGATACCGTACTGTTAGTGTAGTTTGTTATTTGATAGTACCGGTTATTTGATAGTACCGGTTATTTGATAGTACCGGTCATTTCTCGCCTCCAAAAGCCGCTATTTCTTATCAGCCCTATTTTTTTTTACCAAGAGAAGAGAGGATCTCTTATGAAACGAGTTGAAGTTATTTGGTATAGAGAGGAATATCATCGACTTGCTAATTTTCAAGCCTCTGCTGTTTTAATTTAAATTTAATTTCTCTTTCACGATGTCATCAAATGTTCCCTTAAAACCAATTTTTCTGCAACGAAAGCCACTATTCTTTCGTCATCCTATTTTTTTACCAAGAGAATGGTTGGTCTCTTTTAAAGCCATTTGGCACAGAAAAGCGCGACGACTTGCTAGTTTTCAGGTCTCCATTCTTTCCTTGGTTCTCAACAAAATTTAATTTCTTTCTCGATGTCAACTAGGGTTCCCCTAAAACCAACTTTTTGCATGAATAGTTGCATGCAAAGCAATAATAATTCTTATTGTACGAGAAGTGACGAATGGAGCGATTCGCTAAATTTCTCGTATTAAGTTATGTTGTGAATCTGTTATTGTCGTGAAAAAATTGATTTACACGTATCTTAAAATTTGTTTTTTGATTTTGATGAAAACCTCGACCACATTCGAGACAACCGCAGAGGAAAACAACTTTACTTAAAAACATCTTTTTCATCTCCTTCCAGAAATTTTGATTCATGAGATTCAACGTGTGAGGTTTCCTACTAAATTATCACCACTACTGATTAAACAGTAGTCTCGATTTCCAGACCACTATTCTTTGCCGCCCGTAGCGAGCTTGCGAGCGTAGGGTGGCCTACATAGCTTCACGCAAGGATATTGGACAGGAATCTCGATTTTTGCGTTTGTTTTGTAATCGGTCTTCCGGTTAATTAGTGTTCCGTAATTATCCGGCAACGTTTATAGCTTACCAAACTAGCAAGTAGCTTTCACTAAATGCGCGGCGGACGTTTTTCGTTATTTTTGCCTTCGGGGTTTTTTGTTTTTTTCTGTTGTGCGTTAATTTGTGGATTAAGTTTTCAAACGCAGGTAATTCTATGCACATTTTCGATGAACAATTATAGGCATCTACTTTATAAGAATCAAATCAATAACTCTTGATTGAAGGCAATATGCCTTTCGGTAATTAGTTCTTACAAAGTAAACAAAGGATGGCGAAAAAGAAGAGCATATTTATTTTTATTATAAACATCTACTTTATAAGAATTAAATCAATAACTCTTGATTGAAAGCAATATATCTTTCGATAATTAGTTGTTAGAAAGTAAACAAAAGATGGCGAAAAAGATGAGCATATTTATCTTTAGGGAGCGTCTCCAAATATTGTTTCATTTTTAAACGAAAATGAAACGAATGCTTCGTTTATGTTTCGTTTCGACTTCGTTTCGACTTCGTTTCGACTTCGTTTCAGATAATGATGTCTGATTAACTTTAATTACTTAAGAAAACAAGATAATTGAACTGAAAAAAAGAGAATATTTTGAAACGAATGGTAAACGAAATAAAATTTTTCTCTGAATTTCATATAATTTCCATGTCATCCAAAGCTTTTTAGAACTTTTAGCATTAGTCTGATTTTGTTACTGCAACAATAGATAGTTCTTACTTCCTCAAAATGTGTAATATCTTTTTCGATGTTTAAAGGGATTCAGTTTCTGAAGTTTCTTTCAAGCTTAACAAGTTTTCTAATATCTTTTGGCCTCGATTTAAGAATTCTTTTAAACCTGGTTCTGATAAAAAATAAAAATTATGATAGAAGGTTGCGAAAGGAGGATCAAGAAGATCATACTTTCCGACATAACAATCCGAAACACTTTGCAAATTACTTCAATATAATTCATACGGGAATACCGTAGTTAATTACACCTGAGTTGGTAATTAATTACAAATTGAGTCGGTAACACCGTCATGACCTGTTAAAATTGTTGCACTAATTATATCCCTGTATAGCCCCGAACAATAAGAAAAACATATTTCAGAAAAGTCTACATCATAAAATACGAAAGCAGACCAAATTTGGATTGATCTTCAACCAAATCTCTCTGTTGAAAATAAAGTATATGCTTTTGTGAAATTAAACATGAACTCTTTGTCCTATCCGTTTCACAAAGTTTTAAGTGAGAAATTTTCTCCAAACGAAACGAAATGAAACGAAATAGAAAAAACTTAGAGATAATATTAGATAATTATCTCTAAATTAGAACTAATTATGCATTTCGTTTGAGCTTCGTTTGAACTTCGTTTGAGCTTCGTTTTAATTCGTTTCATGAAACAATTTGAAACGAAAAAATTGAAACAATATTTGGAGACGCTCCCTTATTATAAGCATTTTCTTTATAAGAATCAAATCAATAACTCTTGATTAAAGGCAATATATCTTTCGGTAATTAGTTATTAGAAAGTAAACAAAGGATGGTGAAAAAGATGAGCATATTTATTTCTATTATAGGCATGTGCTTTATAAGAATCAAATCAATAACTCTTGATTGAAGGCAGTATATCTTTCGATAATTAGTTGTTAGAAAGTAAACAAAAGATGGCGAAAAAGATGAGCATATTTATCTTTATTATAAGCATTTTCTTTATAAGAATCAAATCAATAACTCTTGATTAAAGGCAATATATCTTTCGGTAATTAGTTCTTACAAAGTAAACAAAGGATGGCGAAAAAGATAAGCATATCTATTTTTATTATAAGCATCTACTTTATAAGAATCAAATCAATATCTCTTGATTAAAGGCAATATGCCTTTCGGTAATTAGTTATTAGAGAGTAAACAAAGGATGGCGAAAAAGATGAGCATATTTATCTTTATTATAAGCATTTTCTTTATAAGAATCAAATCAATAACTCTTAATTGAAGGCAATATATCTTTCGGTAATTAGTTCTTACAAAGTAAACAAAAGATGGGGAAAAAGATGAGCATATTTATCTTTATTATAAGCATTTTCTTTATAAGAATCAAATGAATAACTCTTGATTGAAGGCAATATATCTTTCGGTAATTAATTCTTACAAAGTAAACAAAAGATGGTGAAAAAGATGAGCATATTTATCTTTATTATAAGCATTTTCTTTATAAGAATCAAATCAATAACTCTTGATTGAAGGCAATATACCTTTCGGTAATTAGTTATTAGAAAGTAAACAAAGGATGGCGAAAAAGATGGCATATTTATTTTTATTATAAGTTCTACTTATAAGAATATCAAATCAATTTGAGAATTTTTTGCGTTTTCACTGTGATAACATGTGAGCGATAACTTCTCTTTTTGAGATGTGAGCGATCATCTATCCCATGTTATCTCAAAAGTAAAGTTGACAACCAAGCTTTCTTCCTACAACTTAATTTTATCGATATAAACGAATTTAAAATCTACACATGCGTAATTTGCTTACTTAGGGATATTTCGATAGGAAGCTCTGCGGGACATTCTTAGCGACAGCTACATGCTAGTATATGTCGCTAATGACTTCATTTTTAAGGAAATATTTATCGCAATTTTGCGATCTTGTTCCTAATAATTTTCGAAACTTTCACTATAAAGCATAATCGGCATTAGTCGTTACGCATTTGTAGCGGGTGGCAGTTAGTGAAAGCTATGGTGTTACAAAACGTAGGGCAATCCTGCCTCAAAGTCAAAAAGAAGGTTTTTTCTTCTACTGTAAAAGAAGCTTTTGAGTAAAACTGATGTTAATTAGTAGTCTAGCTCTAGGACTGATTAAACAGATCTAATATTCCAGCAATGTTTAAGAGAAAAAAATATCGTGGGGTCGGAAAAAGAACTCACGTCACAACCAGTTTCTTCCACGCCTCAGAGGACTCAAGTGAATTGTAGAAGATCTGCTTCCGTTTTCAACCAAGGTAAAAATGTGAAATTTCAGTCGATTCGATCATTTTTTCGGAAAACATCCCAGGGTCCGGTTGTTCAAAATTAGATTAACTTGATTTAAATCTCGATCTGCGTTAGACTGTCGGTGTTTGGAAAAAATCAGGCTTTAAAATCTGATTTTACCGATTATGTAGGCCAATATTTATCCTATCCGTTACAGAAGGACTAGCAAGGATTAAGAAACTTTTTCCTACAAAAAAGTGCAGCTGCTGCATCGATTATAAATTCAAACGACACAAGCAACATGCTGAATGGACCTACCTGAAGATGAGTAATAAGACAATTGAAAAATGACAAAATCGTATGAAAATGCAGAATAATACGAGAAACAACCGAGAAATTCAAGAAATCCGGTGATTCTCAGCTTTCTGGGATTTTTAGAAAGTTCCCGTACCAAAATCAGTTTCATGAAAATGACCATGCTTAATCGTGGACATCTTATACTAATGTTTTTGTTTGAAAAAAAAAATACGACATAAAACGAAAAAATCCAATCTTCTAAAACCGGAATTTCCGGCATTCGGCCGGAAAAAGCGGACTCGGCCAGTTTTGGACATTGTTATACGCATCTTGAGCAAAAATCAGAACAAAATGATAAATCTAGAGAAAATGCCAAAAAAAAGTTTTTCCGGGCATATTTCCAGATTTTCAGCCGGAAAATTTTTCCAAAATCGGGCTCCGTCATTTTAGG
>NW_027103908.1:0-39919 GCF_902728285.1 Clytia hemisphaerica
CTATATACTAGATACTAGCTTTTTTAGCTTCGATTCTCCCCACAGTTTGATAGTTTGGAATCCCGTTAACGATATCAATGATCACTTACATTCCCCACAATTCTCAGGCCTCTAATATTGAGTTTAAAGCCCGAAGGGCTAGAGTAAAATCTCTAACCTTTTCCAGGTAAGAAAAAGTGAAGCCACTTATTTCCCATCCAGAACGCGTCTAGTACGTTTTTGAGGACTGCATTTTTTTAAATCTAGCGATAGGTTTTATTTTTGTTCCAACGTTTCTGTAAAAACCACGCGCGGGCGTTCTGAATGGGAAATAAGTTGCTTCATTTCCCATCCAGGAGTCTCGAGGGTAGCCTTTCGGGCTTGGAAGCCAATGTTCTCTAACTCTAATCTCTAAACATACACGTTTTTTTATATAAGAACAAACTGTATAAGAACATAAGGCTTCGATACCAAAATGTTAAGAACAAAGTTAAGAACATTTTAAGGCTTTAAAACACCGGATTTCTTGGAAAAATGGATAACAATATTCACAAAATGAAAAAACAAGAATATGTTAAGGACATTTTTGGGCTTAGTACTTAAAAAGTTAAGAAGATCTGAAGGCTTCAAAAATTTTGGTTGTACTTATTGAAAAAACGTGTAATAGATCCCGGAATTTCCCACTATTACTATAATGACCTATGCCCTCGTTTAGCTGTATACCCTGTGGACCACTTTTAGGAGTGTGACAACATCAGTCTTTGCTCGCTTACCCGAACCGCACTGATGAGTTCTGGGGAAATGCGATCTATGTGCCTGCGGGAAGTTACTTTTTGGTCCTCAGTTTTTCGCCTGTATAAAAAACCTTTATATGCTATTATGCCCAAATGACCCTAGAGAAAAATGCACCAAGAGGACTTTAAAATATTTAGCGATACTAAATTTGACCGGGTTAATTTTTGAACAAAATGATTTTTCGAGTTTCTGTAGGTACCGGATGAAAATCATGAATAGTTATTCCAAACTAATTTTTCCAAAATGGTTTTTACCGGGAGACAGGGCCGTGAGAATAATTTTGATCTCGCACTTGATTAGAATTGAAAATCCCGGTAAAAATGACAGAAATGAGGTTTTTAACTCCAATATTTCAACACCAATTTATTTCGAATCTCGGACGTTTTCCGCATGGTGTATTAGATCGTCAAGATCGGTATTGCTTCATTCGATCCAAGTGGAAGACCGTCGATCGGATTCATCATTGAACTGGTCAGTGGTGAAATACGGTGGTTATATCGGCATATAAACATTCATACAACAGCTATTTCTTGTTGCAACGCGATCGTTGAATGAACAATTACAAATCCAGCATTATCCCTGAAAAAAAATTATTTCAAATTATAAATAAAAAATTTGGGGGGGGGGGTGGAAAATAACATTTTATGGAAATTTACCCCCCCCCGGACTTTGTGACTTTTGACCCCCGGACAAGCATCAGTTGACCCCCTGAACATTTTAAATTACCCTCAAACAGCGCAAAGTTACCCAAAAATAGAGTAAGTTTACCAGTTTTTTACTAACCCAGGAAACTATATCCCCCCCCCCCCAGGTACGGACATTTTCTGGAAGAGCCCAATAATGTTATTTTGTTTGTATTTTAGAATTGGTCTACTTTGCGCCCAAAGAAACTCGAGCATTGGAAAGCTTGTTCCATTTTACTGACCACCTCTCTCCCATGCGACACGTAGCCCTGGAATCCCCCTGCCTTGTTTCCTTGAGTATTCATGATATTCATGACCCCGGCTTTTGCCAGTAGTGGTAAACTTCATACAACTTTTGACTAGTTTAAATTTGCCACTACTGGCAAAAACCGGGGTCTTTCCGTAGAAAACATAACGTCATGAGTATCATGAATTGCTTTTAACTTTGAAAATTTCTACCTACTAAAGCTTTTGTGGTTTTTATTCGACTACCTACCACTCAAATTCCTCAGCAAAGTAGCCTTGAGAATCGAAAATGGGTAAAGGATCGCAAAGTTGGGAAACTTACAAATATAGAAACAGGAAAATACTTTTTCAGAATTGCCAAGCCCCCTTTTCAAAACGACCTTCTGTCTTGCCATCTCCATTTTTAGAGTCTTCCGGTCCATAGAAACCAAAGACGCTAGTTATGGTCTTCATGTAGAATTCTTTTTTGACCACCTAAATCGGTCAACATAACTAAGCCAATATTCTTAGGAAATTAACACTTCAGTGTAACCCGACCTTTACTTCCTATCTGAGATCAATCAACCGAAAATGTCGTCAAAACCTCATTTACACCAAACCGGAAACTCAAATTAGCCGAACAAGAAGTTTTAAAAATAACGAACATCAATAAATGACGTCACTTTGTTAGAATACAAAACAAAGCAGTGATACCAAATAAGGTAAACAGGAAAGCCATAGTTTTAGAGAACATAATTTCTTTCTTTTTAATTGATTATTTTTTCTCTGAAACAGTTTAAATAGTTGACGCGGATAATTTTTTGTAATCAATAAAAGCAAAGTATTTGTTTAGTTTGGAACAGTGTTTGATTTTGAGTCAATTTTTTTTTGAAAAGGTTTGACTCGTTTGGTCTAAAATTCTTTGGGACTTGGTTTTAATTAGCTGATCTTCACTACATAAAGTAAGTAACAAACCTATTCAATCCAGTAGGGTCGATCAAGTTTTACTCTATTACCTCTTATAGTGGTAGACAATGAAAAAATAATTAAGAATGGTTCTTTGACAGAAATCAAAGAAAAAAAGGCAAATCGACTTACAATACACCTTTTCTATCGTAGTCGCGCGGTAAGGTGCGTGCCACTTTATCATTTAATTTACCCTGTAAACTCGATCCAATCCTTTTTTGACACCTCTTTCTATTGTCTTTAGGGCGAAAAAAGACTGGGACGATTTTAGAGTAGTAAAACGGACAAAAAGATGCCCGCGCGGCATTTGGCGGCTACGGTCAAAAAGGTGTATTGATTGACTTTGTACCAGAGCGTATAACGTAGCGGATTCCACTTCGGCAAAGAATTCTGAAATTTCCGTAAATATCGAGGTTTAGAGACAAGGGTTGAGCACTTTTATGCAGAAATGAGTGCTGGGGTAGGGTATGGACATCCCCCAAATTGATTTTGATACATGATGGGATGCGTATTTTGTATAAAACTCCCGTCCGAGACTTACCCCCATCGTTTTTGGAGGGGTATATTTTACCGAACAGGCTGAGTGAATATTACGCTTTCTTCTGTGTCTCTTTACTCGAGAAACGAAGTCATAATAGTCTTATCAAATTTGTGTAGTGGCAATGAAAATGCTATAGATTGAAAAAGGTTACCCCAAATAAACATATCAGAGGAGATGCGACCAGCCTAGTGTTAGGGTGACGCGGAAGGTAAGCTTGAAGGTCTCTCCAAGGATGCCAAAACTCCCATTTTTACTGTCCGGGTGTAGTCAAAAGGGACAAATCGAGCATTCTGGATATGCTTAAGTTGTCCTCGGAATTCGTTTTTCTAGAGATGAGAATTTTCAGAAATCCAAAATTGAAACGTATGGAAAGGGCTCTTATTCGTGATATGCGTAAGTTGAGATAACGTCATTTTCTCTGACGGAAACACCCAAAAATACGAAATCTAACCCCTGTCTGTTGCTATAAAATAACAAACAATAAGACGAAAATTATTCTTTCGGACAAGAATATCCATATATAGAGAAAGTTCTGTTGCCATTTTGTCATATTTTAAAACTAACCAATTAGCGTAAAAACTTCCCCTGTTAAATACTTCTGAAAGGAAGCATTTTATTAATTTCATAATTAGATTTCTAGAAGGCTTTATTTTGAATAGTAAGGAAATCTTTCTGAATTTGAGAACTTTTTCAAATATTGTCCTGACATAATTAATTTTGATTTGACTCGATGGAAAAGCGGGAAAAGCAACCAAAAGCTCATCCCAGCTTAAAATGCAATTTACACAAGAAATACCTTACTAGAATCAATATGATCCTCTCTGGTATCAACCCAGTAGACTCTGACTAATTCGAACTTCAATGATTCGAATCTTTCTATAATTTGAACTAATTCTCAATTCCCGTCATAGGGAAACCCCCGGGGGGGGGGTACTAGGGTTGTGAGCTGACGGGGGGTGCCGCCCGACTTTCGAACTTTGGACCCTTACCGGGACTAAAAAGGAGAAAACAAAGGGAAATTTTGGGAATTTTCCGACCCTTAGCGGGACAAATTTGACCAATTTTGACCAAATTTTGATCTTTCAGGGGGTAAAAAGGTTGAAATTTTCCAATTTTTCCGACCCTTAGTGGGACTGAAATTTAATTTTCTGATTTTTCCGACCCTTAGCGGGACTTTGGAAGTCCAAAAAAGGTACCCTTAAGGGCGGCACATACCGTACCCTCCATTTGCCTAAGTACCCCCCCCCCCACGGGGGAAACCTTCGTAAAATACTTTCTATAACTCGAATGTCAATAAGTGATAGATGATTCCATGAAAGAGTGCTCGATGATCAGGACCAAAGCTTTATACCGGGTGCACCGAAAAAAAGTATACATGTTTGTCGAGATATTGTGAGCTTCAGGATTTAAATTTTTTGTTCACTCTTTTTTTATTGTATAGAGGATGCTCTAACTTGAATTTTGAGCTATTATACATTAAATTTGAAAAAGCAGTTCGAAAGTTATTTCCAAAAAACTAACTTTTTTTCAATGTCGAAATTTCAAAAAATCATTAAAAACAGCAATCACGCTATAAATAAGACAGAATGACAAAAAAATAATTTCATTGTTTCTTTTATTCTTTTTCCTCTAATCTTATATTTTGCCAACAGTTTGCCCATCTTATTTGCACGTCGTGAACATTTCCAACACCATCAAACTCAATGTAGACCCAAGTTCTTTGAACAACTGTCGAGGAATGGTAATCTATTTTTTCAAAAATTTTCTCACATAGCATAACGTCAAAACCTTGGAGATTTCCAAAAAAATTTTCAGCTTTTCCAAAAATATTATCTTACATGGGAATAGCTTGTTTTACCATATTCTTAAATTCCGTGACGAGTTTTGATGAACACAGTTGCATTTTTTGGTATTTTTATGTGTAAACAAGGTAAGTGTCAAGAGAAAAGTTTGCTCGCTGTTTTTGATGGTTTTTTGAAATTTAGACATTAAAAAAAAGTCAGTTTTTTTTTAGATAATTTTCGAACTACGTTTTCAAATTTAATGTATAATAGCTCAAAATTCAAGTTAGAGCATCCTCTATACGATCAAAAAAGAATGAACAAAAAAATTAAATCCTGAAGCTCACTATATCTCGACAAAGTTGTATACTTTTTTTTGGTGCACCCGGTACAGTGTACAAGAAAAACAAAAGTTGAATAATGATACATGTTTTTTTTTTATAAGCAAGTGTCTGTCCCTATGTCAGGCTCGCATTATGCTTAGCATTCTATTGTTCTCAAACAATAGAGCCATTGTTTAGGTACCAAAAACTGAGCCTGCATATGCTTATAAACGTTATGCTTAGATAAATTTTCGCGTGGATTAATTATCGCGGCTTTCGTGAATTTTGGCCATTTTCGCGAAATTTAGTCCACGCGAAAATTTTGAAGGCCTTTGATTCGCGAAAATTAACCCACGCGAAATTATCTGGAATTTTACAATCGCGAAAATAAAAGTTCGCTAAGTCTAGATAACATGTTACAATCAAAACATATTACAAGTTCACCTCCTAAAAGTACTTTCTTTGAAGTTTTTTGAAAGCTTTTGAGTCACTTAGTCTGCCTTTGTTCGATCAAAAACACACATCTCTTTTCTAGTTATAATATATTTAGTTATAGTCGCGATATTAAATAAAGGAGAAATTTAATCCACGCGAAAATTTTAAACACAATTGTTTCGCGAAATTTAAGCCACGCGAAATCTTTAAATTCTCGTCTCGCGATAATTAGTACACGCAAAAATTTATCCACTTAAGGTAGTACTTTAAGTTTCATCTTTATCGAATCGTAAGCTATCAAAAATATCGAATATTATTCGAATGTCTCTGTAATTCGACAAATTAGACTTCCCGTTCGAGTTTGAATTAGCGACAATCAACGGTCAATCAAATTCGACAGATTGTGAAAAAACCACTAAAATCATACAATAAAATTTTAATCACTCTAAACTCATTCTTTCTTTTCCTTTACTTTACAGAATTCTAGAAACTGCCATGGGTGACTATTGGGAACCAAGAGATGCTATCGCACGTGAAAAGAAAATTTCGGTAGGAGTGGCGCCCCAACAACAAAACAAAACATTTCATTATGTCGATGAAACGGATGATGCAGGAAAACCGCCCAGTAAAGCTGAAACACAACAACATTTGAAATGGCAAAAAAGTCAAGAAAAAGGACAAGGCGGCGATCGAGATCGCAAAGTATATTGCTGTTCTGTTATGTAAAAAATATTACTGGACCTTGTGCAAACTTCACTTCAGCCTTGAACATAAAAAAAGTGAAGAGAATTGGTCATCACATTATAATTGAGACAAAAAATACCTTGGTGTTCTGGACTGGACCCCTCACCGTAAATTTTAAGTACAACCATAGTTGCCAAACAGATGACTCTATCCAATTTAATTTTCAAGGGACCAAAAGTTTTCTCCGAGTGAGGGAAAGTTTCCGATTACGGAGTTTATTTTAGATCCAGCTGAGGGACCTATACTTTAGTTAGGATTACAGAAAAATTTGAGAAATAGAGGTTCCAGTTGGAGCAAGTTGACTTAATTACCACTATATCCAAGCCTTTTTCTTTGTCAAGATAAGATAGAAACATCACACGAGAAATACTTTGTAAGAAAGGACCATTGAAATCTAGTTCCGGATACAAATTTCATGTTATACGGAAATGAAAGAGTTCCCGTTTCGTTTATATTATATCGTCATTACGGTTTTATGACCGGATAAAATTTTCAATCAACCTCTTACCATTTATGGAGAGATTCTTTCTGAAATTGGATTTATAGTTCCGGCTCACGTAGCTTTCGAATGGGAAAGCTCGAGCCAAAAGTATTTTGAAAAATTAGGTTTTAATTGATTTTTTTCGCCTGGCGAAACATTACTGAAACAAAAATGTCCCCGGGAGCATTATTGTGTGAGTACTTAGATTTTAGTGCGGTATTCTGAAAATTTTTGTTTAACCTCATACTGTATTGTAAATAGTATTTAAAAGAATTTATACCCAATCTGTCATTGTACATAGTAATTTATCATTTTTAAACCGTAAAACATCGAATTTGAAATTTGTAGTATTTTTCTCGCTTCTTTTCTCATTATAATTCAACTTCTTGGTAGTTGAGGAAGTTCCCCTGTACCTTGGCTATTCTTTTTTATTGTCTGTTCTACCTTGTCTGAAATAACACGATTGTTTCAAAATTAAAAGAAGTTGAGAATTTTCTTGAAACCTTTCTAGTAATTTTTACTCCGAGGGGGGGGGTACTAGGGTTGAGGGGTGCTGGGTATGTGCGTACCGGACCTTCAAACCCTGACCCTCAGAGACTAATTTCTGCTGAAAAAGTGACCCTTAGAGAGACTTTTTTGAAATATTTTCCTCCACTTTTGACAAAAGTCCTACCCTTTGAGAGACTTTTTTACAATTTGTTCTCTCAAAATCAAAAAAAAAATCCTAAAAATCGTGAATTCTCCGACCCTTAGAGAGACTTATTTAAAACTTGCTGATTTTTCCGACCCTTAAAGAGACTTTGAAAGATGAAAAACCCGACCTTTAGAGCACGCACATACCAAGGACCCATTTTTGCATAAGTAGCCCCCCCCCCAGGTTTTTTCTAAATCACTATCTTTTCAATCTTGTTCCTAGATCAAAATGTTGGTCTATTACCATAACAACCAAATGATCAAAATAAATAAAAGCGTAATTTCCAATTTTGTGGCTCACAGTTTTCAGCCACAATCTGAAAATATTATCATTTTCTTATGTCTAGTTCCGCGAAAAATTACGATGCGAAGTGCACTTTTTTAATGACTTTATTGCAACATTAATGAGATCATTAGACTCTCAGTCGCCTAATTAGTAATTAATTAAATACCAACTAGCGCCATACAATTAAAAATTATTTCTTCCATACCATAATTACAACACTGGCATCTCATTGATTGAAATGAATCAAAAATCAACACTTAAGGCCGGTCTCCACTGCGATCGTTACGTCATATCGCACCAATGGAGTTGCTTCATTTTTCTTTTGACCAATAGCGTGGAAGCTTTGCTCGAAGAAGAGCGATCGCAGAGCGCGCAAGTGGAGACCGGCCTTTAAGGACAACCATCCTCATGGTTCTCTTGTTACGAGGTTCGATCAATGATTTATCATAGCCCGAAGGGCTAGATCCTCGGCCTTTATCGAAAAGTGAAGCAAGTTTTGGTAGGATATCCTACCAAAGAAATCACATGACAACAAGCAATTTCACTGGTTTGAGAGATGCGAAATAGTGTTTGCCGCCTACTTTTTTTTATCTCGCGCTCCGAAAACAATTAAAATGCTAGCTCCTATCGGCACGAAATTTAAAAAGTCAAATTTTGTTCCCCTTTTTTCAAAATTTTAATTCTTTTTTTCTTGACAGGCTTCAGAACAGTAATTTCTTAATAATTTTTGAACTGAAATCTCAGATTGTTCTTAAAAGATGTTGAACCAAATACACTCTTTTTTATAAAAATCAGTAAATTTTTGATGAGGCTCGGCTGTTCTTGTTCTTTTTTGGCACTCTGGGAGTCAAATTGTTCTAATCCTGTTCTTATGTAAAGGTTTGAATTGAAGCATTCTAGACTTTATACCAAGTTTTTCTACTTTAGCCCCTTAACTTCTTGAAATTTACCAATTCCAGGCTCAGTATTGTTTTTTTTAATTCTTCTTAAATTGTTCTTATTTATTGGCGATTTTAGGCCTCATTGTTCCTATAAAAGAATAAGAGTGTAGAGCCTTTGGTTCCCTAAATGTAGACTTCTTTCCTCCAATATCAAAATATTCTCACGATTTTTCACATCACGTTTTTAAGCATAACTCATCAACGTCAAACTGAATTAATCACGATGTTTCTTTCGATGTATGATTCTACTGATAAAAAGAAAATTTTGAATAGAAGCCAAATACACCCTTTTTTACAAGAAAACTTTTTAGTGTAATAATGGGCTTTTCCAGAAAAAATTTTACCCCTACTGTTGAGGATATCAATTATTCAGAAGTACCCTGGATATCCTACTTTATTAGTAAAGACCATATGAATATCCACTCTTAAAAATATGCTCAACCCCCTGGATATCCTCTCTTATAAAGATGCTTACCCCTGGATATCGTATTTTTTACTTGAAAAGACACTTTACCCCCTGGATATCCGCTCCCTTGTAGATATTTAACCCCCTGGATATACACTTTTGAACGAAAATTGTTAACCCTCTGGATATCCGATATCCTCAACAGGGAGGGGGCACGGACTATTTCTGGAAAGGCCCAATACTTCAGGTGTCTGTAGGCTTCTCACTTCTGGAAAAAACTAAGAACAAATCAAGAACAACCAGATTTAGATAAATAAATAAGCAAATGCATACTAGACATCTAAATTTGGACAGAGAAAAGAATAGAACATAAACCATATAAAATAAGCAAAAAATTATTGAAGAGAAAAATTTATATTATCCCGTAACAATTATGGTATTATCATGTATTACATGATTTATGAACGATTCCAGCCTAGTTCAAAACCCCCTTTTTAAGCCCTTGAACATTTTGAGAACATTTATCCGGCCAGATCCGGCAAGAAAATTACGGAAAATATGACAGTAAAAACTGATTTATTGATGCAAAAAGTTAGCTTGACAAATGTTTTATTTTTCGTGCTTAAAGTCATTTTCCATAAAAGTAAATTGTCAATTGTCAAGTAATTAGTAATCTTAATAGCTTTTACGTCAAAATTTACGAAAATTACGGTGATTTTAGAAAATGATATGATGTGAAAATTGTACCGTCCTCTCGTATTCAAAAATCTATAATGAGCAGCAAATGTTGATTACTCAATTCGGAGCTCGAGTTCAGTGTTTAATTTATAAAACTGTGACCATAATTCAAAACAGTTATTGCTACTAAATATGGTTATTGAATGCTCAAATCTGAGCCAAAACGTCATCAAAGACTACTTAAAAAAGGATATTTCCCAATTGGAGGTTTTCCCATGCAGTACGTAGAGCCAACTTAAAAAGGAAAAAAACGTTTTCGAAATAGAAAGGAAAATAGACATGCAGATCGTATCTCTATTTATGCAACTGTGAAAATTGTCATACTATACACGTCATTGGGAAATTTTTTTTGGCCAATATGCATAATCAAGATGAATCAATTATAACATAATTAGTCGTTGGTACCATTTTGTATTTAGGTTACAAAATTGACCAGCGGTTTTAGAGCATGGACAACAGTATATAAGGAGTCTTAAGCGATTAAACCACAGAAACCTTCATTATCACATTTAATATAGGACTGGAGAGAGTTAGTCACTAAGAGACGAGGTGATAAAGGAAAGGACATAGAAAAACATTGTATTATTCGCTCTCGAAAAGATATAGTTGCAAGACCTGCAGTACATTGGAAGGAAGTTGGGATAAAATTTTTGAATAAAATTCTAAAAATCTCAGAAATGTTGGTGAGTAGACATAATAATTCACTTCTTAGGAAAGGCACTCTTAATGTGGAACTTGTTTAATAGGATTTTTATCAATTTCTCTGGTTTGGGCCAGTGAATTTTTCTTCGTGATTACCTATGCGTGAAATTTCCTATGCCTGACATTCCCTTTGTAACTATTTGTAAGTTATTGGTAGCCTATGTAAGAATTGTAACCATCGCTAGCACCGGATCTGATAAAACTTTCTTTCGTGGATTTTGATAGGCTTATGACCAAACAAAAATGCAAATAGTTCTAAAACTATACTTTATACTCTTTCGAATCTCGGTAATTAACAGGGTTCTTAACCAATCATTTTATTGTTTTTCTCAACACAAGAAACACGTGATAAACGCTGTCTTCAAAGAAGAGGAATGGTTACCACAAGACCAAATCGCACACGAGAAACATTACATGGGGACATTACGTAAGGGTCGTAAACAAGAGATGATGAAACAAATGGATCATAATGGAAACGAGGCCGTATGCGAACAAGAGGCTGTAGATGGCGGGAACAAGATGACAACTTTGAAAAGGGTTTTTCGCAAAAAGAAAACGCAGAAGAAAGACATGTGAGAAATTGAATCAACCAGCTGCAGAATTTGAGTTAATGCTATTGGTATCGAGGCTGCACAGGAACGAGGTTGTATGTGAAAAAGAGGTTGTGGATGGTGGTAAGAACAAGAAGACAATTTTGGAAATTGCATTCCCTTAGAATGAAAGCAGAAAATCTAAACCATATAATATGTCTAAACCAACGAAAAGGATAATTTTTGAACTGTTGCCGTTGGGAATTTACAGGAACGAGGCAGTGTAGATACCAGGCCTCTTGCAAAAAGAAGATTATTTCTTGCGGGAAAAAAGACCAGAGCAACATGGTGAAGTCAGAAATCAATTATGAACATTTTGAACTATCGTGAAAAAGGAAGTTTTGATTGATTTCCTGTTATGTTATGCCGAAAGAACAAACTAAAACTTCATAGGTACACTCTTACTTTTGGAAACCTTAAAATAAATTCAATTAACGTTGCGTTTCTATTGGACCACCCGGTAATATCAAGCGTGAATGCAATCGATGGTTGATATGAATAAAGAAAAAAAATAACAGAAAGAAAAACACGGGGGTGGTCGTGGTCGAAACCTTATCAACAAGATAACATGTGGCTTTGAGAAAGTTTGCTTCAAAATATTGGCTTCTAGTCTACATTATTAAGTGCAAGGTTAAAATTTTTAATTAAAATTTTGGCGCCCGTGTCTCTGTAATTACTGCATTGATTCCAGAAATTAAGTAGCATGGTTGCAAGTACATTATACTTAAGCCAACACAAAGGTTGTAAAATTTGTAATTAAATTTTCGTTTCACTTCCGTCTGCCTGCAAACAATTAATAGCTACACGTTAATCAATGTCACGAGGCCAATGTTAATTACTTTCAATTGAAACAAATAAATTGAAACGAAACATAGAGAATAAAACATTAAAGTAGGTTTTAATTAATACTTCAGCCAGTGCAACTATATGCTGGTAGTAAACCCCTGAAACTTAAGCAATGCTGAGAGACTCCTTTAGCCCCAAGGGCCCAAACTTCAGTGCTTGGTGAGCCCCAGAGAGCCGAATCCAACCATTCAAGCTTGAGTAGGAGTTTGTGCAAAGAAAAAAACAAAAAATACTTTGAAAGCACGGTTTATTACTAACTATTTCAGGGCTGATTGTAGCTCTATTAGTTTGACTCATGAATTAATATTCGTATCTAAAAGGAGCAAATTTCTTTAATTAGGGGACCTAAAATTAGCTGACATATTATATAATTAATGTCATCATTATATTTATTATATGCCTGTAGGCAAAAACAGCCATTGGATAATTCCTGATATACCATGGCTACTATATCACGGTATACCTCTGTGATGTATATTCAACTTGGCTTCGCCTCGTTGAATATTACATCACCTCGGGTTAATAAATCTCAATAACCAACTTTTACCTATTGAATATCTGCTTAATATAATATACCGTAGTATCACTAATTTTTCCAAAAAGTACAATTAGCATTTCTAAAACCCTGGAAATTTCGAGATACCCTCTACTATCTATCCAAATAATTGTGTTTAAAATCCTGCAATTTTAATCGCTTGATTATAAAGGGAAAGTTAAATTTCCCTGTATTAGTCTCAAAATTTATTGTTAAGCATCTTCAAATAGTACTTAGCAAATCTATTGATGAATATTCTATATTGTAAAAAATGTATTTATATGTATTATTTTGTAGGTGTATATTACTCATTTTGGTGTTTATAAGAAAATGATGGAGGCATTACATAAGATATGAGTCACTTTCTTGCTTTTATTGTGAGAGTTCTGACCTCAAATTGGAAATAGACAACAAAATAATTATAAATGGCCTCATGAGCCATTTCCATAAAAAGTCAACCACGATGACTTTTGTTGCTACACTTTTTTTCTTTTTTAAGAACAATTTTATAAGAACAATGAGGATCAAAATCGCCAAAAGATGAGAACAATTTAAAGTCCATTCGCTTTAAGCCTTGGAATTGCTCAATTTCAGGCAATTTAGGGGTCAAAGTAGTAAAAAATGGGTATAAATCCTAAAATACCTCAATTTCAACCTATAAATCAGAACAGGGTAAGAACAATTTGAGGCTCAAAGTGCCAAAAAATAAGAACAGCCGAGTCTTATCAAAAATTGACTGGTTCTTATAAAAGAGGGAATTATTACAATTATACATACTATATAGATTGAACGTGTTATAAAAGAACAAAGTACTAACAACAAAAGGCTTTGAGCCCCAAAAGTCTTTACCGATCCTAAAACATGCAGTTTCTTAGGAAATTGGACCAATGCTTAAAAAAATGCTAAAAATAAGAAAAACTTTTTAAGAACGTTTTTAGATTTAAAACCTAAAAAGTTAAGAGCCCGAAAGCTTCTGAATCTTTGACGCTTAAGAGCTTAAGAGCCAGAATCTTTGACGCTTGGCGTGAAAGTTTTTTGACATGAAAAAAAACGTAAATGTATACCTAGGGTACCTACAGGTGGTATCAAGACAAAAACAAGCCTGATACAACGCACTCCTTCTCTTATAGTCTTTAAATATCATAGTCCATAAGCTGGAGCTCAACTATTTTTTGCCTTTAATGATTCTGATGGGGGAAAAGTAGTCCTATCGCAACGCCATCATTCAAATCAAAAAGGGAAGAAAGTATACGTACACATAAGTATACATTCTAACTGAATGTATCAAAGTTTTCTTTATAAGTAGAAATTTTGCGAGATCAAAATTTTGCCTTAGAAAGATTAAGATCAATCTTATGCTCGAAATAACACGTCAAATAAGGCTTATAGTTCTATATTTGTTTTTTTTTCTTTGCGAAAAGATAAAATTGTGGATCTTTGGGAGTTGCGAGACTTTTCAATAGCAGAATATAATTTCTACTAAGGCTATCACATGGCGCTCAATTGAACTTCATGCGCAAACCATGCGATAGATCTCTAGCAACTTCAATGACCGAAAATTGATTTCGCAAATGACATTTTGTTAAAAGTACTACTTATTTTGTTGGTAAAAGGTCTCAAAAAAGTTGAGAAAAAGTCGAGAAATCAAAACAAAAGGCTTTAAACTGTCAACGGTGAAAATGAAAAGTTGACTATTTCTTTCAAGAAGGTTCTGAGACTTCTCAATAGCAGAATATCATTTCTACTAAGGCTATCACATGGCGCTCAGTTAAACTTCATACGCAAACCAGGCGACAGATCTTTAGCAACAACTTCAATGATCGAAAAGTTTAATTTCAAATGGTCGTTATATTAAGACATAACCTTTTTTGATAGTTTAAAGCTCGGGTTAAAAACGAGTAAAACGAAAAAAGACTACAAACTATCTAATCTGAAAAACCAAAGATGATTATTTTAAGGAAGTTGCGAGACTTTCAATAGCAGAATATCATTTCCACTAAGGCTATCACATGGCGCTCAGTTAAACTTCATACGCAAACCATGCGACAGATCTTTAGCAACAACTTCAATGATCGAAAAGTTTAATTTCAAATGGTCGTTATATTAAGACATAACCTTTTTTGATAGTTTAAAGCTCGGGTTAAAAACGAGTAAAACGAAAAAAGACTACAAACTATCTAATCTGAAAAACCAAAGATGATTATTTTAAGGAAGTTGCGAGACTTTCAATAGCAGAATATCATTTCCACTAAGGCTATCACATGGCGCTCAGTTAAACTTCATACGCAAACCATGCGACAGATCTTTAGCAACAACTTCAATGATCGAAAAGTTAGATTTCAAATGGTCGTTATATTAAGACATAACCTTTTTTGATAGTTTAAAGCTCGGGTTAAAAACGAGTAAAACGAAAAAAGACTACAAACTATCTAATCTGAAAAACCAAAGATGATTATTTTAAGGAAGTTGCGAGACTTTCAATAGCAGAATATCATTTCTACTAAGGCTATCACATGGCGCTCAGTTAAACTTCATACGCAAACCAGGCGACAGATCTTTAGCAACAACTTCAATGATCGAAAAGTTTAATTTCAAATGGTCGTTATATTAAGACATAACCTTTTTTGATAGTTTAAAGCTCGGGTTAAAAACGAGTAAAACGAAAAAAGACTACAAACTATCTAATCTGAAAAACCAAAGATGATTATTTTAAGGAAGTTGCGAGACTTTCAATAGCAGAATATCATTTCTACTAAGGCTATCACATGGCGCTCAGTTAAACTTCATACGCAAACCAGGCGACAGATCTTTAGCAACAACTTCAATGATCGAAAAGTTTAATTTCAAATGGTCGTTATATTAAGACATAACCTTTTTTGATAGTTTAAAGCTCGGGTTTAAAAACGAGTAAAACGAAAAAAGACTACAAACTATCTAATCTGAAAAACCAAAGATGATTATTTTAAGGAAGTTGCGAGACTTTCAATAGCAGAATATCATTTCTACTAAGGCTATCACATGGCGCTCAGTTAAACTTCATACGCAAACCAGGCGACAGATCTTTAGCAACAACTTCAATGATCGAAAAGTTTAATTTCAAATGGTCGTTATATTAAGACATAACCTTTTTTGATAGTTTAAAGCTCGGGTTAAAAACGAGTAAAACGAAAAAAGACTACAAACTATCTAATCTGAAAAACCAAAGATGATTATTTTAAGGAAGTTGCGAGACTTTCAATAGCAGAATATCATATCTACTAAGGGTATCACATGGCGCTCAGTTAGACTTCATGTGCAAACCATGCGACAGATCTCTAGCAACTTTAATACTCAAAAAGTTAGATTTCAAATAGTCGATACATTCAGACATAATCTATTTTGATAGTTTAAAGCTCGAGTTAAAAACGGAGAAAATCATTTCTACTAAGGCTATCACATGGTTAAACTCAGTTAAACTTCATGCGCAAACCATGCGACAGATCTCTAGCAACTTCAATGATCGAAAATTTATTTCGTGAATGACATTTTGTTAAAAATACTACTTATTTTGTTGGTAAAAGGTCTCTAAAAAAGTTGGGTAAAAGCGATAAATGGAAACAAAAGACTCTATACTGTCGACGGGGAAAACAAAAAGCTGGTGAGACTTTTTTATAGCAGAAAACTTTTTCTACTAAAAAGCTATCACATGGCGCTCAGTTAAACTAACTTCATGTGCAAGCCATGTGACATATCTCTAAACGCTTCAATGATTGAAAATTGATTTCGAAAATTGATTGCAGAAGAACAAGAAGTGCTCAAAAACGTTAAAAATCAACCCATTCATCAAACACAGAAAATCTGATCTACACATATCAGGAGGAATAGAATTCCCACTTCAAAATATTTTCAACAGATTATTATAGGTAAGATTTTTTTTCAAAAGTTAGGATAGTATATACTGAGAGTCCTAACTTGCCCTTTTTTATAAGAAATAGTAAAAATTTTGTTGAGGCTCAGCTGTTCTTATTAATTTCTTCTTCACATCGAAGCTTAAACTATTCTTGTATCATAGGATGAAATTGAGGCACTTTGAACTGTGGCCCTTACTTTTTTCAGTCATTCCAGGCAAAGCTTGTTTTTTTAATTGTATAATTAACATAGCTTGAAAGGGCTCCTTCAGACTACACGATATAACAACATTAGTTTGCAAGCCGTAATGTATGAAATATAATACAATTTGTGTTCTATTTTAAACAGGAATTTTTTTTCAGTGAACAATCCCCCTATTATTGTTGGCATATTGCAAATGAAGCTAGCAATATATTGCGTCCACCTTCACAAAAATCTGAAAACAAAGCAAACCGGAAATTCTTTAAGTGTAAACCATACCTTGATATGATCACCTTCTTTTCCCCAACCCATATAACATCAATGCAACCAATTCAAAAAATGCTGGTGTTGCACTGAAAATTAGATAGAATTTACTATATAATATGGTAAACAATATTATGAAACTCATAACTTAGTCTTACCCATGATATAGTAGTTTAAATATTGGGTCTTTGTGTGCAAGTGTTGGAAGTTAAATTGTAAAAACCTTATTCCAAATTTAATTTAAAGAAAAAACAACAAAGTTTTATTTTAAAATTGAGCAAAAGCTTTTCAATAAAAGTGTTCTATACTCTTTAAATTAATTTTTGGAATGGCAAAACTCCAAAGGAAATTAATTCAAAGGTTGATTGAAGATGCCACTGATTTAGAAAGAATAAATCATGCAATTTATAGAGAGGAAAGTTGTCTATTTATTTTCTTAGATAGACAAAAAATTGTCCCCGTGTGTCACAAGCTTTATGATTTCTGTTGGACGCCAGTATCTGGCACCATCATAAAGCTGATAATACACTTGGAGCGAGGCTAAGACAACCAGGACAAGTTAGTGCAATACCTGCAAAATCCAAAGATATACCAATAGCTTTGACATTCCCATGAATCCAATACAAACATTGCTAATAGTATGGAAGCCACTACATGGGCAAGTGTAGCTAAATTCAAGGGTAAAAGTTAAGAGTTAAGAAAAATGTAGACGCAATAACTCTCTAAAGTACTTCTGGCATAATTTAATAACTGTAATAGCCCGAAATCTATATAGTTATTCTTTTTTTCTAAGCAATAACCTAGATATTATATCATTACAGGCTTATCTATTAGAGGTTTCTTTTTTAGGCAAAATTGAAACATAAGAATTAGAAATTTAAGAAAAGGATACATATGAGAGCAATGCTTGTAACAAACATTGATATTCCCAAAAGAAATCCAATCATTTCGATTGCAACCAATGCTATACCAAGCGAAAATCCAATAGTCAATCTATAATAAAAAAATATCAAAGAAATTAGGCCTTACTCTAAATTGATACTGTAAAAGATTCATCTGCATTTGTGATTAAAGTGAAAAAAAGATGATCATTTTAAAATTCAGAATCATAAAATTGAGCTCGAGATGTCAATATCAAATGAACCAGAACTAACACTACCCTAAAGTTTTAACCTCATTTTGGTGTAAAGTTTATCACATCACATGGCTCAAAAATCAAATTTATTGAAATCCAATCCACACTGTATTGCACAAAATGTCAGTTAAACCCAAATATTTTCACTCAGTTGAAACTGAGAACACATTAGAAAAGAAGGATATTCGAAAAGAAATTTGTGTCATTACAAGCGATTAGAAGTACAAAATGGAACGTTCCAGAGCGTCCTTGATCTTTCCCAAACGTTTCAGAACGTTCAGGAACGTTTCAGAACATTCAGAATCATTTAAAAACATTCAGGAACGCTTAAGAACGTTCAAGAACGCTCTCAAACAATCATATACGTCAATTGGAACGTTCTACAATGTCCTTAAAAACGTTCTAAGACATTCTTAAACTAGTAAATAAAAGGGGATAGTCAGGAACGTTCCGGAATGTTCAAGAACATTCGTTGTACTGGAACGTTCCATTTTACTTGTATTTAAAATTGAAAATGCAAATAAAAATTGAACAAACCTTTCTTTAAAAGTTTCAAAATCTGTTTGACTGTATCCTGTAGGAAGACAAGAATTCACTGTTGCATTCTATAAAGAGAAAGAAAGAAAATAATTTGAAAAATTAAATTTTGCTAATCTAAAGAGTTCTATATTGTGTTAAGTAGTAAAATAGCAAGAATTATAACCCTTGTTATTGATTTTTTTTTCTACAGCTGGCATGGTATGTTGCCAGATTACTGAGTATCAGATGGCCTCTGAGATGTGGCAAAATCTCAAGTATTGCTTTTTAAATTTCTCTTTTTCTTTGTCAACTCAAGACCAAACATTTGCAATTTGCAAATTTTTAAAGCCAAATAAAAAGCCTACTGCTAATGTTGTGTTATAATTGATTTTATGAATGTACCAGCATTTAGGGTGTCCATATCTCTTTTATTAGCTAAGACTATAAGGCTTCCTTCCTTTTTTATTTTGCCGATCGTAATTTGTATCTTCTTATTAAGTTAAATCATAGCTTCAGCCAGGTTTCTAGGTCCCCCAACAAAGTAAGGTCCCCCCAATAATTTAGCTCCCCCAAAAAAATTGCCTTGTGCTTGGTCCCGTTAAACACTTGGGGAAAAAACAAAAACATTGTTCTCCCGCCCCTGTAGAGAAGTCAATAAAAAATATATGCGAGTACAGTACTGATAATATAAATGAAAACTCAATTTTACTTGTATTAATATTTATGTTTACAAATCTTTTGCTTTTTATATTTGATTTAATAGTAAGATAAGAGATCTTTTGAAATTAGCTGAACAGCCCTCAGAGTCTCAGTCAGATCATCTAGGTCCCCCCAAAAAATCTAGGTCCCCCCAAATATTTTGGTAATTTTAGCCCCCAGGCTCTTTAAAAGCCAAAATATTTCTTAGCCCCCCCCCCCAAAAAAAAAAATAAGGTGGGGCTGATGCTATGTAAATGGTAAATAAATAGTTACACAAAAAACTTATGTATATTTCTAATTGGGAAATGAACAGAAACGCTTTAGCATAGATACATAAAAATGTTAGAAGGGTTCACAAAAAAGGAATATTTGATTCTGTTTGGTTTGACGTCAACAAAAGTTGCTTGACTTTTTGTAGTCACTATTTAAAAAGGGTGTCAGAATTGCATGTCGACATTAGACCAACTTACAGTAACACACTTTTCCCATAATTTGCAAAACAGATGTGCACACATTATTTTGATGCTCTCCACTGTTTGGTCTCTTTAGGTTAACAAATCCGTTTTTGCCTGTGTTTCCTTAGGAAAGTTGGTTTTTAAGCTTTTCTTAAAAGTTATATCGATCAAAAAATTCCCTCGAATTTTGGTATGTTCTTCTATTCATGATGATATATTATACCGCCCTGAAATTTTTTTGCCAAAAAAAGATCCCTGTCAAAAGTTAGCAGCTTAAAACAGCTTAAAACCCAATTTCCCTAGCGCCTCACAGGCAAAACACTTTTTAAGACGTTTACTTCCCAAACAATTTTATACACAACGGTGGAGCGCACATTTTCCCAGGCCATTTTGAATACTGGCTAAGTGATTCAATAAATGGTTTAACTATTTGAGAATATACCATAATAATGATTAATACCCTTTGTTTGCATATGCAATTTGCATAAGATTTCACTTCCAACAATAAAAGATTCTCCTATGTGCTACGACTTTTCTGTGTTTTTTTCGGCTATTTTTCCCGAGCAAGGTACCTTCAGCTACTGGAAATTGGGACGAGTGTACGCGACATGGGACTTGTTGACATCTGGCCTGTATTTTCACTTACTAGCAATAAGCAAAAAACTTGTCCCAAAAAGTCTGAAAAATGGCAAAAAATGAAGTTTTCAGAAAGTCAAAAATTTTTATATAGACATAAAGGATATCATTTCATGAATAATTTGTGAAAAAATCCGAGCAGGAACATGCTCCATTGAAAAGTTATGACCAAATTTCCGATTTCTGGGCTAAAATCCCTGGAAAGTTAACAAAAATCAAGTTTTACAAAATGGGCATATAAAGGCTACAAAGTAGTTTACCTTACCAAATGTTTTTAAATATTGATAATTTGGAAGTTACTAAAGAGTTTAAGTCATTTCAGTTGTCCAATGAAGTGTTTTGGGGGTCTAAAATTTTGTTGTGCAGTGACGAAAAATCATAATTTAAAAAGAAAAATTGAACAAAGCAGATTTTTTTCAGTTTTTAAATGTTTAAAATATTAGACATATAGGGCTGTTGAGGATCACTAAAAGAATTCACTTAAAAACACCAAGGTAATCTTTTAGTGCACTCTTAAGTTTGCGTTGCGCCGTGACGGAAAATCCAGGTCGGTGTTTGAAAATTATCTTTTCTCCAAAACTTGTTCATCAATTAACTTGATATTTATTAGTGAGGTCTGTTAGCACATAAAAGCATAATAATACTTCAGATGGTGATAAAAGCATGAAACTTGGCACAAATGATCCTTAGAGGGTCTAAAACTTAATTTTAAACAGTAACACCAAATTTTTCCACCTGGCCATCTGCCAGATGATGTCATCAGGTGGCTGGGCAAAAAAATATTTTTTTGAAAATATTCAAAATCTGATGGTTCTAGCGGAAAAAGCATGGAGTGCTGATGAAAATCGAGGTATAAAACATACCTTGAAAATCTTCCTATCAAAAGTTATGAAGGTTGAAAGTTTTGTGATGACGTCATCACAAGCCTTTCCGGGCAAAACTTAAAAACCTCGTAATTTTGGAACAAATTGACCAAATTTGATGTTTTATACATTTCATTTCATTTCATCACCATCTAAAGTATTTTTGTGCTAACAGACCTCACTATTATATGACATGTTCAAACAAGTCATCTGATGATATTTAGCTATCGAACTTTAATTTTAGACTTAGTCATACCTTAAAAAAAGTCAAGGGAAAAAAATTAACAGATTTTTTTTTTTAAATGTTTCATTCCAATTGTTTTGCAAAAATGTCCATTTTTTTTAAACAGTGCTGATTTTTCAGTATATGATTTTTTATTTTGGAAAATACATGCCTTAGGAAAGATTTAATAACAATTTTGATGACAACATGTTGAAATAAGATGAGAAAATATATTATTCATATTTGTGATTTTCACTGCTTCATCAAATTTTGGGCCAAAATGGGCCATTTATTGACCTTTCAAGAACCAATATCTTTCCAGCACATTCACAAAACCCTATGATGTTATATATCATTGAAAGCAAAATTTTAAAGAGATTCTAAATATCTAACTTTCAAAATTGACAATTTTGTTGGGTGAGATCTATAGTGCTTTAAGTAGTTTTATCAACAGCTGGGACGAACTTTATTGCTTATTGCTTAAATGTTAAATCTCTTTGACAAAAAATTTGTTTTGATAACTCCTCCAAGTTTATCAATCATACTTTCTGTGATAACATGTCACGATAACTTTCACACATTCTGATAAATAACGAAATTGCTCACGGAATTTCTAACCCGCGCGAGCAAACCCGCACGTGTTAATCATTTTTTAGACCTGTCAATCATTTAGTTTTGCTTTTCTTTTCACTTGTGGTTCTGAAAAAAGCATTTATAAGATAATAAAAAAAGACGAAAGTCGATTTTTATGTATTTTTTTTGTTGAAAGTTTTGGAGCACTGGGTTTTTAAAGAGAAGGGAAAGT
Source organism: Clytia hemisphaerica (assembly GCF_902728285.1). NCBI lineage: Eukaryota > Metazoa > Cnidaria > Hydrozoa > Leptothecata > Clytiidae > Clytia > Clytia hemisphaerica. Next base: position 22,379 of record NW_027103908.1, read on the forward strand.
CATGATTCTTGCTTGACTCTCCACCCGCTAAACCAACGTGATCCATTTTGAAATACTGTACTTGAGTCAAACTGCACTGAGGTGACACTACTTAGAAAATTTTTGTTTCCTAAAATTATAATGGGAATTTTCAAAAATATCAAAAAGAGCTCATATAAAAACCAGAAAAAGTTTGCTTAATGCTGACAAAATAACAAAAAGTTCAACGCACCTCAAAAATGTCTGTCTCATTACAGTGTAGACCTAAAGCTCTAAAACAGCATCTAATAACATGAAAACCAGAATATGATTCTTCCATGGGAATCAAAACTATAAAGTGCACTTACAAACATCAATTTGTCAGATCTAACAAAATTAATAACCGCACTGTCATCATTGACATTAAAACAAACAATTTTCTGTCAAGAGCCTTGTAAACATTCCAACAACTTCCATCAAAATGATCTATCATAGCTCAGTCTACCATTTTTAGCGCGGTCCGAGGATTGAGCCGAGAATGCTCCGCCAACTCCTGCGCGGGTGAAAAATTTCAGTCTGTCAATCATTTTCTAAAGCGAAGAGTACGCGAAGCGATTCTAGCTTTACGATAGTGCCGCGGGTCATCAATGGATAGTATTCAATTATCATTATCCCTTTATTTTCATTCCTAGAACTTTTGCAAAAAAAAAGGAAAAATAGAAAAGTTGTATTTTTTACTGCTCTATTCACATACTGAATTTGAAAGATCTTCTATGTGGGGTTTTTTTGCAAACTGCAAAAAACTGATTTTTGTCCTGCCTTTGCGGGACTTTGGCTAAGTGCTTGAGTGTAGCATAGGGTACAAAGTCCAAACATGCGTCTGTAATTTTTGTGTGAAGAGTTACACTGCATTATAGCCAGAACCCGTCTTATCCACTTGGCCACTCGAGTTGCAAAGATAGCGTTACTGTAACAATGATTGGCCATACCACACCTTTATTTGCCATGGCCTGTATAATTTTATTTACCCTGTCAAGGTATTAACTTCTTAAACAAATGATTTTAGATAATTTCCAACATGCAGGATCCGATCACTCATCAAGATTTTCAGGGGATTTTTAGGACTCTTTAGTGGGACTGCAGCAAACGGGCTGTAAACCCTGCAAGTGCCTGTAAAATTAGAATTTCCATCTGAGGGGTCAGGACACTCTACAAAAGACTCAGGAGAGGAGCATTTTCTTGCATACATTGCAGTACCCATATACAGCAGACAGAATTCACAGAGCGTACACGGGCGGGTGATTAAACACGATCGCGCGGAATACGGGTCAAAAAATTCCCGTGAGTAATCTCGTTATTTATCAAAAAGTACTTTCACTTTACATGAGCCCCCTTTTTAACTTTTGTTTTCATTCGAAATGACCGGACGCTGAATGGAGAATTAGAGGACGCCTGCCGCCTAACCGCCTACCGCCCTAATGGGATTAACAATAGGGAGTGTGTATCTTGACGTCAAACGCTCCATCGTTTTGCCACTAATTTGGTCTCCTTCGTTCCGGACACTCGCTCGTGTTCCACTACGGATTTTTCTCATATTTCGATTTAAAAGCCTACTCGGTGCGAAAGAGAAATCGTGTATTTTTTAATACGCAGTTCATTAAACTCAAATCAAATGCCTTTGTAGGTTCGGTGAAATGGTGGTGGAATGGCCGTCCCATGTTTCGTAAGATAGTCCCAAGTTGGAGCAGTTGACGGTACAATACACCGTTTAACAGTCTCGCCATCTCCACCGTAGATAAAACTCCAGAAGTTTTTTCAAATTTTAATTTTTTTTTCAAAACCTATCCTATCTTGTAGAGCTTTGAAAAAGAAAGAAAAGGAGGGGTCATAGGCCTCCAGAGGATAAGTGGTTGTAAAGATATTCAAATTTTAGTGTAAAAAATTTGACTAAAAATGTCAAAAAAAAGGTTAGGAAAATAGCTTGGAAAAATTCAAAAAATGTGTCAAAAAAGAAAAAAAAGAAATTTTCCAGGCATGCTTCTTCAATTTTGCATATCTCTTTTTCTAGTGTAGCTAGAGACCTGAAATTTGGAGGGAGAATTCTTTGATGGTGTTAAAATATTATTATATAAAAATATTTGTAAAATATTTAGTATATTTATCAAAATAACGAAAGATATATATTTTTTTGAAAAAAGAAGACATTTATTTTTGTTTTTGAAGAAAAGTAGCTTGGAAAGGTTGAAATGAGTCAAAAAAGGTGATAGGACCCATTTTCAAGGGGCCTCTGCTGGAAATAGAGTAACAAAAACTTATGAGTAAAGAATAATTTTTTTATGAAAGGAGAAACCCCAAATGAAAAGAAAATCCATTTCGGCAGAAATAAAAACTTTTTTTTGAGACATTCCCATGCAAAAGAAGCAAAAAAGTGAAAAAAACTACATGAAAATGAGAGAACTAAAATTAGCGAATGTGATTTTTGAATTCCTCACCCTTTTTCTGATAAACATACAAAGTTTCAGCCTTCAAATACATTTTCCTCCGTTACACATTTGTTCATCGATAGTTGCAATTTTTTTTTGCCGTCTAGCCCGTGTCCACAGTGTTATATTAGGGAGGTGGAACTCGCGCGTATTTTCGGCGCGAAAAAAAAAAAGGAAAAAAGAGTCTTCGAGTGACTTTATTGACCCATAACTTACCCAATACTTTGAGTTTTGCATCCAAACTCTTTTCCAAATGGTAGAAAATTTATCAGAGATGAGAATAAAAAAAAATCACTTTGATATCTTTTTTCTATCGAAAGTTACATTCATTTCCCCATCAAGTGTCGCCATCTTGAGAAAAAAAATGTCAAGGCACCAAAATTTTTTATGATTGAGATGTAAACAAACGGCATCAAAAGAATCCTTAAAGCTTAGGCTTTCTGTTGGTAACATTTCTTTTTTTTCAAATGAATTGCTTCAATAGCGATTGCTATTTAAAACATGATGGTTGAGAAGTTTTTAAACTCGCGCCAGCAGACCGCGTGTGTGACGTCATCTTTGTAGTCTGCTTCTGCGCCCCATTTTGGAATATTTTGGTGCACATGGCACTTTCGATTTGGCTTGGAACAGGTTGGATGCATTTTGCCCAAAACAGTGAATTCTTCACAATCTATTTTTCTTATATCTTTTGAAGTACTTTATCATTTCTCAAAGGTGACCCCTAATTTTTTTTCTTATGCTTAGGGCTATCAGATGCTACTTTTGTTTTTTCTGATTAAGTTTGAAAATTTGACTAACTCCCCTAGTTATATACCGCTGGAAAGCTAAGATCACGGGCTTTCATTTAGTAAAAACCGGAACGCTTTAGCACGACCCACGGCATGGCCCGAACATGTTCGGGCCTCTTGATTAATACTTTTTAAAAATGGCCCGCACGGGCCTGCGCAGTTTCGGACCATGTTCGGGCCAGATTTTCGAAAACTTGCTACGGTCGCGCGTGTAATTTCAGGACCCAATATTTATATTTTAAATTCCTTATTTTAGCAAACAAATTTAAAAACCTTCATCTTTATTCAAATATATATTTATTGTTTAAATACTGTATAAAAGTTAATCATCTATTTTCCAATTAAGTTAGGAAGATTATTAAAAATAATGAATTGAATCTTACATAATATGGTCTTCTTTTTATTCTTTATCCCGTTCCCTTTTCTCGTGGTCTTCTCCTATTCGAAGCAGAATTTTTCTGGATCGTTTTTTGTACTGTTATACAACTTTGTGAATCAAACTGGTATTTGGAACTTTGAATTTGTCTAATGTAATGAAAATAGACATTTTTCAAAGGGATGCGTGATTATCCATTTTGTTGTTGATTTGTGTAATCGCGATTAAAGAAAACAATTTGCGCAATATCGTGATCAGACTTACCGCTGGGGGAGCCTTTATAATAGTACTTATTATATTTACAAAAAATTCTTTAGAAACACAAATTGTTTGAGGGTTTTAGAGTAGAACTTTACGGGGACGTCCTTAACCTGCTTTTTTGTCACTTTGGTTACCAAAGCCTTTTGTTCGTATAGCTTATGTTTTTATAAAAAAGATTTAACAGTCGCACTTTATTCGTTCTAATGTTAAAAACTACTTCATTAAACCTGCTGTAAATCTGGCGGATAGGGAAGTGAAATCAAGGGATCGAAGTTGCGGTTATATATGGCCCGAACATGGCCCGAGCAAATCCGTATCAATTGTCAGCCTAGACTAATGTTAAATTTCGTTTCCGCGCAAATTCTTCACATTTTGTCTCGATAACCTCATAACTACGGAACTTATCCTTAGAGGCAATCGAGCAAGAACAATAGAAAAAATCTTTATTTGGCTCTGTAGAAAAATTGCAAAATAGAAACTCGCTTAAATTCACAAAACTGATTCTTTACCCCAAAACGAAACTTTTCTATTTTGTAAATCTTTCTTACACTTCCCCATACGTAAAATATAGAGTACTTTCGTTTTCCCCCAAAACTTACGAGGGCGTTAAGACCGCGTGTTGTCCTCGCGGACTTTCCCAGCGTTATTTATTTGTGTGATGTCATAATGTTATTGTTCTCTTTCTCAGATTATTACTGACGGCATTTCAATCGCTTACGGGATTGGACAATGGTTGACAATAGGTCGTGACGTAGACAATCCAATGACGCGCGACGAATGAAAGTTCATTTTGGGTGGCTTGATAACACTCGTAATTTCTTTATTTCTCTAGTGTATTTTGTTTTTTTCGTTTTGGAAGAAGGACTATATGGTAGAAAATAAGGTTTTATACTATTATTTTTAACTTTGATATTTTAAATGCCTATTTTAAAGAAAATTTCGTAAGTGGGCGGAAAATCAAAACGCCTTTGTTTTGAACGCCCGATTGCCAAAATCTCGGGATTCTGGGACTTCTTTTGAGACGGGGGTTAGACATGAAAACAAAGAACTAAGTAGAATCGACTTTTTCAAACTTAAAATACAATGTAAAATATTTTTGTAATCAAAAATTATATTTAACAATTATATTGAAAAGTAATAGTTCGTTATAAGGAAAGATAACTTGTGCGGAAAAGAAAGTCTTCATTTATTGACCCCCGGATTTTTCATTGCATAATTTCTACGGGAAATCGAAAGTAATTTCATTTGGCTTGTGATGTTTGAGAGCTTGGATGTTGGGAAGCTGCAAGGATAAAGGTGAACAAATTATAGTCTTTTTCTGAAAGAAGAATTAACATTAGTCTAGGCTGATTGTAAATACATGCCGGCCGATTCAATAATACTTTTTTGTGGCCCGAGCATGGTCCGAACAGGCCCGAACATGTTCAGGCCATGCTATGGGGTGTGCTTTAGCATATGCCGTGGGTTGTGCTTTAGCGCATACATAGAAAAAAAGTTCGCAGGGTTCAAAGTTCGCGGAAAAATGAAACATTTGGTTTGACGTCAGCGAAAGTTGCATGACTTCTGGAGTCGCTACCGTAGAGGTGGTAGGTAAAAATGCTCACTTTAGTACTGTGGAAGGTTAGAGAAATAAATGCTATTAAAAACAATACTATTTTTTTTCTTTCCTTTAAAGAGAATGTTTTAGATATTTGAACATGATATTAATGACAATTTTATGTATCTATCCTGAGAATTTCACAAAAATTCATCTAGAGGAAAAGAAGTTATGATTAAAAGGAGTTCTTTACCTACCATTTCTCTGCTAGGTTTTCTTATGAGAACTGGATGTTTACCTACCATCTTTTTATACGGGGGAGAGTGGTGAAGTTTCCCGTGGTTGCCGAAATCAAAACAATGGAAAATTTTTCATACGCGTGCGCAGTCGACACTGTTAAACGGTGTATTCAAGACAAGATGGTGATGGAAAGGCGAAAAAAGGTCTATGCAAGTTACTTCACGGTATCACATAAGTATCACATAAAAACTAACTTTAATGAACTTACCACAGACCACAACACTGTCACAAGTATGACAAAGTGAGAAATCAGAGCCAAAAATCTGACTGGAACAAATCTACCAACATTCAATGACATCTTCTTCCTTTTCGAAAAAAATTGCTGGGAGCTGAACTGATTTCCCGCGCAATTATTTTGTTATTGATTCTACTTACCTAATAGTTACATCCTTTTTTTCTTAACAGTAGAGACCGCGTGAAGAACAAGTTTAAGACAGAACAGAAAAGTTTTGAACGCGTTATGTGCCACTATTAAGCGTAACATTTGGCGTTAAATGTGGGCGGGACAGGGCGGTATTCGAGAGGGCAACGTCTTGCAAATGAGGAAACAAACTGAAAGAACAGATGACACCCTTTCCCCCCAAACCGTTATGATGTCACATATAATTATTATTCCTTTTTATCTCTGAAAATTGCGCTATCTTAGCCCCTTTTGCGAAAATATCTGGCTTGTTGAGTCCATCGAGTTCATCACTAATCAAATTTTTGAGCAGAGGTCAAGAACAGCCAACGGCTAGAAAACACAAAATAACTGTTAAGAAGCGTGCCCAGGGCTGGAAAAAACCATCTGTTTTTTTTACTTTTGGTTCCTGGAAAAGTACATCTGTTTGATGAGAAAATTCTAGCTCTTGGAAAAAAATATCTGTTTGATGAGGAAATTCGGGCTCCTGGAAAAATGCATGTGTTTTATACACAGACATAGTAAAAAAAAGTTATTATGTTCTGTTTTTGTTTCCCAAAATGTTCTTACTGGAAAAATATACGTGTTCTTTTTCATGATTGCTCCTGGATTTTGCTAACACAACAGAGTTTTGTTGAAAAATTTGATGTGTTCTTTTTTCAAACGCTCCTGGATTTTCCAAGCAGATATTTTAAAGAAATTGATTCCTGTCCTTTTGATAAAATTCACAGCCTCCTAGTAGATTTTCATGTCTGTTTGCTAAGAAAAATGTTCATGGATTTTCTCTCTAAAATTCTTTCTCCGGGAAAAATAGTACAGACATTTGAGAAATATCCTTCGTTGGCTGCTTTTGAGAGATAGAGGAGGATTCACTCAAAGAGAACAAAAGGTTTCAACAAAACAAAAGTTAACAGTTTACGCAATCGTGCAATTGATACTCCAAGATACTCACGATTCGGTTTCCAGGCTAACCGACAAGCAAGCTCTTCTTTTTTTCTTTTCAATTACACCGTTGGAAAGATATTACCAAGGAGAATTATCTAATAGTTTTGAAACTTTTATAAAATGGAAAGTTGAAGATGTATCACTCTTTGATTTTACTGATGGACGTGATAACAACATTACAACGTAAATTAAAAGAAAACAGAGAATGTCCTGTTTTTCATAGGCGGATCCCAGTGCCTTTGGTGTGGGCTAGTTTGGATACGAGTTTGAAAGACTTTTTTAGACTGGCGTAAAAATCGTGATATTACATTTTTTTAGAATATTTTATTTGAAAACAGAGGTTCAAATAATATTCTAGAAAAATGTCATGCCTCATGAATTTTGAAAATTTTTGAGAGAAGAAAGAATTTTTTTTTATTCAGCCTGAGGTTTAAGTCTGTGGGGTTCATCATTACTTTAGTTCATGAAAGTTCATAATCTTAATAAACGTTGGCTGTTCAAACCTTTACATATGATGGTAAAAAAGAATCAAAATTGCTTATATAGAGAGTTGAATGTTAGACAGTTTGTATTCCATTCTTTATTTAATTATTTCAATAATTTTAAAGAAGTAATAAAAATAATAACTACATCAAAAAATAAATTCACTTTTCTAAACAAACGAAAACAGTAATTCTGGTAGAGCAACATCATTCTCAGCATATTTTTTGTCTTTTGAGCGTTCATAAATCGGGCCATAGATGTTGTAGTTTTATAAGGCGAGTAATTTACGGGGTTGACAATAAGGGCTCGACCTTCTCTACAGTGTGCCTGTTAAGAACACGTCAGATTTTAAGATAATCATGTGAATAAAAAGGGTTTATATTACATTGATTGGCTAGTTAATCATTTTAATAAAAAGGTTAACATTTTAGTGTACAGTTTAAAAGTTTGTACTACAAGGTATTCAATGTTGGAAGATTAAGATGAAATATTTTGCTCATTTTATATAAAAATATAATTTTTCAGCTTCACGAGCTTTAATTTGAGTACTGTAATTGAACCCAACCATCAAGATGAAGTATTCAGCCTCCAGTTTAAATGATGAGATTTCATCTCCCCAAGTACTTTAGGTCAACCCAAATATTTGAAACATCTTTAGCCCCCACCTTTTTTGGGCTTTTTGGAGGTTGTAACCCCCCCCCCAACTAGCAAGGGAGATTGACGCTATGTTTACATGAAAAGTTTTGAGAATTTTACTTTATATAAAAATTTCTCTGCTTTTTTGTGATACTGTACACTAAAATATTTACTTGGTTATTACAAATGCAACTAGCGTTTAAGTATATTAATTAGCTAAATGGAACTAAAGATACCTTCATACGGCTTGGTACAAAAACAAGGAGAAAACGCGATTTGTCTTGATCAAAGGCTTTGATAATACTCTTTTTTCCTAGTAACAAAATAATAGTAATAATTTTAGATACAAATATTTATGGATGGCTAGAAAATAACATTTTGTAAGATATGAACAAAATAACAGGATTTTTAAGTTTAAAAGTACAATAATGATGCGCATATTTACCATCATTTAAATATGGCATTACGTCTGTTGAAAGTTAAATTCAAAACAAAACTTTTGTAATACCATGATAGTTTTGTTTTAGATTTAACTTTGTTAACTGGTATGGCACCACATTAAAAGTGTAAATATGTTCAACCTATATAAACTCATTACACAATACCCTCTTTGAAAATTCGATACTGTGTCTGATCTTTCAAAGGATACCAAAGGAAGAATTAGTTGAAAATTCATACTTTTTTCTCGACAAAGGCGTCAGTCATAAAAAGGAAAGTCCCCTTTAAATTAAATGCAAAAATACCTAAAATACTGGACAAGATTGTAATTGAAAAGGTTTGGCTGGCATATTCAATGATTTCCTGCCTATAGAAATTCAGAAAAAAAATTAGAAAGATATTTAGTACTATTACCTTAAGGGACTTAATTTTGGCCCTTTAGGTACTTAGGTCAATACAAAGCATTTGAAGATCATTAATTTACTCTAATCTGCACGAGCTTCTTACATTCCAGTTTAGAAAATATGAAGACGGTCATTACACATTTTGTGCAAGGTTATATTTCAGGTCCTATGCGTATTTCAACTGGTATCTGTGTAGCTTTTCTATGAGAATATAATTCCAGTTACGATAATATGTCCAGCAATATACGGTAATTGCAGCATATCGAACTGCTGCCTGTCTCAGGTCATCTATCTAGTTCTGTTCACGACATAGAGACCTGAATAGAATCTCTCATATTCCATACATTTTCCATTAAATTCCATATAAAAACAAAACATAGCATATTCACTATTTCTCCCCTTCGGCTGCCGTATCATTGGGCTTAGTTTGGTCAGTGGTTCCGAGACTAGCATAAGAGGGTGGTTGTTCTGTTATAACTGTACTCTCATCACCCAAAACAATAGGGTTCTTAGTAGGGGATGCTGCTACAGGCTCCCCTACTATAACTCCATCACCGTTCGTTGTAGAGGTTACATCCTCTGACGATTTTGTAATATCATTATAATCTGGGGTATCTTCCTCTTCCACAACATGTTTGTACTTCCCGCAACAAAAGTTACAACAAAAGCAAAAACAACAACAACAGAAATAACAACCGGTTATTATTCCGCAGAATATCATAAGTCCTTTACACCAGCCGCTACTCAGCATGAAATATGTCTTGACGTTCTGAAAAGAAAAATGGAGGAAAATTTTACAAGACAAGTTTGGCAGAAAAGTTAGTATGGATAAACTAATGCAGAAATTAATATTGCTTAATTTTCTAGGTTTTTCGCTGAACCACAGAAAGGTGAAAGTCCAAAAATTTCATAATAAGAAATACGTCTAAAATGACCAAAACTGAAGAAAACAGTGAGCATTTTATTCTTTGACCCACTAAAGTGCCAGAGTTCTTTCCATCACTTCAAGGAGACTAGCTCAATCCATGAATTTTTATGGGAAAACTTACCTCCTCGCCAAATTGTTCTGCAATATACAATCCCATAGATCCATAGCGATCATAAATTTCTTTTTTACTTGGGTCAGATAAAATAGTATGTGCATGGTTGATTTGTTTAAACTGTAAAAAAAAGATAGAAAATGCTGCTAGATAAAAAAGTCCAAAAATTTATTCTCATAGAGGAATAAAATCCATGATTTCTATCAGGACCAATACAAAAACTGGTATATTACTAATAGTGGCTTTAATGAAGATCTTTCCCTCTTGTAACCAAATATAATCGCTTCTGTCACGTCTGATTTCTTTCATGAATTTTAGACCCTTCCTTTGGTATTGATCATTATGCTTTGCTAAAATAAGGTGAAACAACAAATTGAACTTACTTTTTCTGTGGCTTCAGGGTGTTTGGATTTTTGTCTGGATGATATTTTAGGGCCATCTGAAAATAGTAGAAATGTAGGTTTAATAAATTAATTCATGTCAGGTTTTGACATGAGATGCTGAATTCTATTGAAAAGATATTTTTTCCTTTCTGCAGTACACGTTTTTTTTTAAGAAACTAGTTTTACCAAGCTGGCTTAATGTTTCTTATGAAATCGGCCTTTTGAGCCTTAAATGTTTCTTACATGTTTCTAAACTTTGTCAAGCTTAAAGGACGCATGTCGATAATACAATAGTCTAATTGACTAATCTACGGTACTTTCCTATCTTCTATATTGATTTTCTGACTTTCTCAAGTGTTTCTAACTGTTATGTATGTATATTTCTGGAACCTTGATTGGAAGGTTCTTAAAAAAACGAATTAAAAAATGCTATTTTCTCATTCTCAGCCTAAGCATGTTTCTTAGATGTTTCTTAGTTTTTAGGCATTCTGAGCCTCATGTTTCTTAAAAGTGTGTTTCTTAAAAAAAAACGTGCACTTACCTTACGATAAGCCTTTTTGATCTCTTCAGGGGTAGCATCTTTAGCAAGACCAAGGGTTTCATACAAATTTCTGTAAAAAGAATTGGAATAATTTAATGGTTTTTGTTATGTTATTTCTGACAATTCTAGCAATAGTGAGAAATTGCTGTCCCCTTCCCAAAAACAGAAGTGCCAACTCTCATGCATTGGGTACGAGACTTACACATTTCCACATTGTCTCACGCAATTTTGGAAAAGTTTGATTTCTCAAGAATTTTGGAGTTTTGAGAAAAATTTCCCTGATATTCCAATTTTTGGGAAACAGTTTTCCTGATTTTCAGAAAAATTTCCTAGTTTCAGATTTGAACAGTTATTTGTGATTGTGGCCTACCAATCAAAATTTCATTTTCCTGATATATACCTCAAAAAAAGGGGCAAAATCATAATCCCCTTTATAATAAAGGGGGAAGGACATATTTGACTGTAAGCTCATAGGATAAGCGTTGGATATCATCTCTGTTATATTTTGAAATAGAACTCTTGTGCAATCAATAATTAATTGAAATAAAGATTGGCAACGACCAACAGCATTGCCCTAACAAGGCCTGAACACTGTTGGGCCATGTTCGGGCCATGTTCGGGCCATGTTTGAGCCCAAAAACAATATTCTCTTGTTGTTCAAATATGTTCAATGTACAGTTGTAGTTCAATTTAAGATTATTCCAATAGTAAGTAGTCCAATTCCAAGGCTGATTCAATTCCAGTATAAAGCATTAAAAAGTGTAAATCAAATACAAAATAAAAGAAATTAGAAGAATTAAACTGAGGGTCGAAGTTCCGTGCTCTAACGCGTGTTGACGGGAACAACTTGCAGAAGACAAATAAAATCAGGACCAACAAGTTGCAAAAATCAAAGAAATTTTATTTAAAAAGAAACACAGATATTGTCAATTATTGTCAATTCTCAATTTTATTTTGTGAAAAATAATTATTTTTGACCTCAATTTACTCAAAAACTTTTTAAGAATAAATTCATTAAAATGGGTCTGTACTTAACACAGAGCTTCGATGATCAGTCACAAAAAAGTTACCAGAACATGATTCGAACTTGTTTGGGTCAATGTGGGTCAGTGTGGGTCATCTTCGCCTGACCAGCGAAAGTTCAGGCCATGCCCACGTTCGTTTGCGTAGGGTAAAATAGCAAAATGCGAAATCAATCTAGGCAAATTTTTTGGAAAAATGACCCTACAAGATTTGACTACCTTATTGGAACTAATGTTCGGGGGAACTAATTTTTGCGGTTGAAAAAAATATCCGAAAAATTACATTTTGCAAGTTTTAGTTTTCACAGTTTTTTTCATTCTAGAATTTTGCCAGTTTGTTCCAATAAGGTATATCTTTTTATTCCATGAAGCAAATACTTTCTTTCAAATAAGAAATATATTGACAATCAAAAATTTCAGGAGTCTTTGTTTTGATCTGAAATTTTCAGGAGAGGCAGGGAGAGGCCAACATGATTCCCTTGCTCATGTCAAGGCGGCGTGGGACGGGGGTAACAGAGTTAAAGTAAAATTCTAAGTAAAATCACAGCAAATATTATCACCCAAAAAAGTGCCTGAGAAGGGTTGAATATTTTGAGATCATTATTTGAAGGGTGTATAGGGGTTCAAAATGAAAACGTTCATTGACGTTTTCCTTGGCAAGTCTGAGTTGGGAAGGCTCCACCTTAAGCTTAAATATTCAACAAAAAATGGGAACAAGCCAAAATTAATTCTCACCAAATTTAGAAATTTTATTATAAAATCACCAAAATTTCTTCCTGCCAGAATTTCCTCTTAGGTAGATGAATGAGTATTTCACTGATAGTAGAACTAATTAGGAACTTGGACTTTTTTAAAGAATTTCAAAAAATTTGTTAGTTCTGGAAATCTCAAAAGATTTGGAAATGTAAGAAAATTATTAAATCAGTTGAACAACGTAAACACAAGTTGTGATCATCCCAGCCTTGAAAACAGAACACAGTTTTTCCCAAATTGTTTTATATACCACAGCACCAGCATAAGACTGAAAGAGTCAAAGAAAAAGTTCATAGCATTATTAACCTTTGAAGCTTAAAATAAAGTGAAGTCATGATACTTGAATCAAGAGAACAACACAAGTGTTTAAAAACCAGGCGGTGTCAATCGAACTGTTCGATTATCGAACTAATCGAACTTAATCGAACCCTATCGAACGATAGCTGTTCAATTACCGAACCCAATTGAACACCTATCGAACCGGGAAAACTTTCGTAAAGTTTGATGACTGTTCGATTATATGATTATAGTTCGATTGCAGTTCGATCAGTTCGATTAAGATCGATGAAGTTCAATTGGTTCGATTAAGATCGATGAAGTTCAATTGGTTCGATTAAATCGATTTATACCTTGCCGCCAACAGGCCATTCTCGCAGGCCATCCTATATCTATCCCATCGGATGGGACAAGCTGGAGCTTTTACACAGTCAGGGCCTCCTTTCATTTATTTTATATTACGCAAATGGCAGTGTGTGCTAAATTATTTTGGTTTCGCTTTCGATTTCAAACAAACGTTGTAGCAACAGGGCGCGCGTACATAGCAAAGGGGCTGGGTAGAAAAATCTAAACATAGAATTAAAAAAAAATACCGATCATCGTATAGAGCACTAAAAATACCCCCTTTCTATGTTTAGTTTGTTCTACCTTGGATTATAACTGAAAATATCTTCAAAAACCCTTTCTCTGCTATCAGCCTGTCCATGGCATGAACCCCCCCCCCAGCCCGCAGGGGGGGGCTACAACCAAAATCTTCCTGAAAAAGGCTGGGGGCTGGATTTTTTTTCAATTTCAGGGGGTACCTATGATCTCTGGGGGTATCTAACTTTTATGCAGTAAGGTCTGGGGGCTTGGGAACTATATTTTATCTTGCTTTTATCTAACTATCATTCTTCTTTTTAATTGTAAAAATATACAATTTTTTTCATTTCTTGACATATACTCAAGTCACAGGGGGTACCAATCACAGGGGGTACCTACTAATGTCTGTTGTTTGGGGGTACCTAAAATTCAGGGGGTACCTATTTTCTTAGGGGGTACCTAAACCCCTGGTCCATGCCATGCCCGTGCGATAATCTTTGTCCGCTTCAATTCTTAGATAATGAATAAGCTAGGTGCGCTTAGCTAAGCCGTGCTCGCAGGCGATAAATTTATGTTTACTTATCTTGTATATTTTAGTGGTATTTATCCAATGAAAAGGCACAAGTGTTACGCGTAAGCCAAATCGCGTATTACGAACAACCTCTAAATTGCCAAGTACAGGAGAAAAAAATCTAAATTCAAAATGGCGGCCAAGCCCACGCTGATAACTATCAAAAATCTTCGTTTTCCAATCAGCCATTGCAGCTTAATAAATCAATGAAATAATTTGAAATAAAAAGTAAACAAACCTTGAACCTTTCATGAATCCAAATAAATAAAAGTATTCATCTAAAGTGAAGATTACATTTCAAAATAAAACGATTTCCAAACCAACCTGAAGTCAGTGTCTGCCAACTAAAAATTTCTCTGCGGGGTCACTGGCAAGGAGTTACGACTTCAGACTTTAGATTCCAATTCTTGTATAGGCTGCAACTACACTGCCAAATGATCTGAATTACAAAGACTTCTAAATGGGTCCATAAGTTAAGAAAATGAAATTATCATCTAGCACGGGAGTTTTGTTTTTAAAAACAAACTTCAAAATAAAATTGTTAATGAACTTGTTACAGTACTTAAAATATCACTTACTTACATAATTTATTTATGATATGACACCCCTTTCTGAAATAAATGGCCTCTTAAAGTCTTTTATGTTTGCCGCAAGAAGGGAGAATAATTTAATTTGACTCCCGGTTTTTTCTCTCTTTTTCTAGCTACTTCCCGCGTGTTAGTGTAGATACAACTTTAATCCGGGGAAATGAAGCGTTTTCATTGGTCTAAAATCACGGATGGTCATGTGACCAGAATTTTTATCCAGGGAAATGCCGTGGCGGCAATGTTTTGCTTTAGTGAGATTGACCATTTTGTTGTTTTGATTTGAGCGGGCGAAATTTCTGTACAAACCAAAATATGGCTTCGTTGGAATACCGGTTGAAACACTTGTGAAGATGTTGACAAAATATGCACGGCGCTGACAAAATATGCACGGCATTGATTATGACATCATTAAATATGTAAATGTTGATTCAATGCCCGTTAAAGAAAATAATTTGTAAATAGTTCTTTTTATCGGGAAATTTAGAAATACGAACAAAAAAAGAATAAAATTTAATATTTGTTTCCTATCTAGGCGTACAAACTTTCGCGAGCAGAAACTTTCGCGAGGACAAAAAATCGCGAAATTCACGACATTTACTTTCGCGAATTTAACAGAAAAATATTTTTCGCGAGCATAAACTTTCGCGAATCAAGACGTAAAATTGAGAATTTTCACATAAAAAAAAGGCTTAGAGGGGCAAATACTTCTTAGATTGGCTTGAAACATTTGCCCTTTGACTTACTAGTCTTTTAGCAGGCTAAAAAGTGCCAAAAAAGTTACATTTTATTCAAAATTTGAAGTTTTACAGATTTTCTATTTTATCAAGAATTTTTCGCGAGCATAAACTTTCGCGAATGGCTCTTCCTAGAATTTTTAAAGACATTTACTTTCGCGAAAAGGGCCAAAATTCGCGAAAATCGCGAAAGTTTGTGTTCGCGAAAGTTTGAACGCCTAAAGTAGATTATATTAGCGTTAGAATACGGTAAATTTTCACGAAAAATATTTCGCGATGGCGGTACGCCCAATCGCGCCCACAGGAAAGTTCCAAGTTTTAATTATCGGGAAATCAGGGAAACCGGTTCACCACGTGGATAAAAAACGTACGGAATGAAACCTGACAGAAAGTTTTCAACCAGATTTATTCAGATAAAGCTATAAGAGGTTCATTACTTGTGGATTTTAAAACCTACATAAGCAAATACGAAATTTGTTGGGAAGGAAAGAGTAAACGCAAGACAGAAGGTTTGGTTGTGTTGATCAGGTATGTTTTTATTCTATCCGACAGTTACATCAAAATGCCTCGAAAATGTCTATATGAAAATTGCGTAATCAGAGAACGTATGTCTCGCTCATTATAAAAAGGCCGAGACAAACTTTCAATAATTGGATTGTAACATCGAGTTAAGTCCCTTTTGTTAAGTCACCAGGGGGTAAATAAAACAGACCTTGATACATTTATCGTTCGTTTCAACTTGACAATTCGTTTAAAACTCAGCCTCCTAAATATTTGGGGTAGGTAAAATATGTACAAATAAATTCATACTTTTCCAACCCGGCCAATCTTTAAAAAAGAAGCGAACAATAAAATGTAATTACCCTTTCCAAATAAACCTCTTCGGTGGCGAGCGTAGTCTACTCTGACGTAATTGTAAAATTTATGTGATGGGAGTTTGACATAGTAATGTAATGTTGTTTGAGAAATTATGAAGTTCTCTGGAATTCCGATTGCATTTATTCAGGTTGATTTTTTATGACTTCTAATGGTACTTTTTCTAACGAGTTTGATTACTCTGTTCTCACACTTATGTCTTTTTTTTTCGCGTCCTTTTCCGTGATTACTTTTATTTATATTTTTAAAGACAGGTAAGAAGGCATATTGATGTAACTGTCCGAACTAATATTATAAAAGACCAATGAGGCCCTGACTGAGCATACGGTGCCTGTGTTTTGATTAAACAACCTCGAAATTTTTTGAAAGGTAAAGAAAAGTAGAATTAATCATCGAACCACATCGAACTTTCATCGAACCACGTCAAACTTAAATCAAACTCATCGAACATCAATCGAACTTCATCGAACAAAGAACACTCGAACTTTCGTAAAGTTCGATAGCTGTTCGATCGGGTTCGGTAATCGACATCGACAGCTATCGTTCGATTTTGTTCGATAAAGTTTGATGGTTCGATCCGGGGCGGGGGGGGGGGGGTACTAGGGCAAGATGGGTTACGGGGATGCTCCGCTGGTCAGGGTAAATTTTTTAACCTCCACGAGTCCCAGGTAGGGTCGCAAAAACACCAAAATAGAAAAATCAGTCCCTCTTAGGGTGCCTATTTTTGGAAAATTTGGGGAAAAAGTAGAACATTTGAGAAAATTTTGGAATTTCAGTCCCATTCAGGGTCACTTTTTTCGCAAATTTCGGGTCCCACGTAGGGTCCATTTTTCGAACCTCAGCGGAACACCCCCGTTGGTCGACAAGGGTAGTACCCCCTGGGGGTTCGATAACAAAAATCGGTTCGATAGGGTTCGGTTGACACCGCCTGGAAAAAAATATACTCACTGTTCTTTCTCATCAGGATGTTCAGGAGGAGGGTTTTGTCCTGAAGACATACTTCACAAACTTTCATTCACACAAAAATTTAATTCCAACTAGATCACCTAACCATCTTTCCATTCATAAACGTTTCATTTCAATTTGTGAGAACAAATTTGAGGTTGTAAAACAGAAAGTTAGTATTGCAAAATTTCTTTGACGTTGATTTTCGTGCGAGCAAAACGA
>NW_027103908.1:40018-52924 GCF_902728285.1 Clytia hemisphaerica
CAGTCAGCAGTCAGTCAGTGTCAGCAGTTTCAGTTCAGTTAGCTCATTTCAGTCAGTCAGTGTCAAAGGGAGCTTCAGTCAGTCAGTTTGTCAGTGTCAGTCAGATCAGTCATAGTCATAAGAGTCAGTCATATTCAGTCAGTCAGTCCATCAGTCAGTGCAGTTAGTCAGTCTCAGTCAGTACTCAGTAGTCAGTCAGTCAGGTCAGTCAGGGTCAGTCAGTAGGGTCAGTCAAACTCAGTCAGTCAGTCATTCAGTTCAGTCAGTCAGTTACAGTAGTTGTCAGTACTATTCTGCAGTTTCAGGGAGTCAGTCAGTCAGTCAGTCAGTCAGTCAGTCAGTATAGTCACAGTCAGTCAGTCACAGTCAGTCAGTCAGTCTCACAGTCAGTAGTCAGTCAGTCAGTCTCAGAGTCATGGTCAGTCAGTCAGTCAGTCAAGTCAGTCAGTCAGTCAGTCAGTCAGTCAGTAGTCAGAGTCAGTCAGTCAAGTCAAAAGTCAGTCACATTCAGTCAGTAAGTCGTCAGAAGTCTAAGGTCAGTCAGTCAGTCATCAGTCAGTGTCAGTCAGCAGTAGTCAGTCAGTCAGTCAGTCAGTCAGTCAGTCAGTCAGTCAGTCCAGTCAGTCAGTCAGTCAGTCAGTGTCAGTCAGCTTCAGTCAGTCCAGTTGTCAGTCAGTCATCAGTCAGTAGTCAGTCAGTCAGTGTCAGTCAGTCAGTCAGTCCAGTTCAGTCAGTCAGTCAGTCAGTCAGTCAGTCAGTCAGTCAGTCAGTCACAGTCAGTCAGTCAGTCAGTCAAGTCAGTCGTCAGTCAGAGTCAGTCAAGTCACAGTAGTCAGCAGTCAGTCAGTCAGTCAGTCAGTCAGTCAGTCAGTCAGTCAGTCAGTCAGTCAGTCAGTCAGTCAGTCAGTCAGTCAGTCAGTCAGTCAGTCAGTTTCAGTCAGTCAGTCAGTCAGTCAGTCAGTCAGTCAGTCAGTCAGTCAGTCAGTCAGTCATCAGTCAGTCAGTCAGTCAGTCAGTCAGTCAGTTCAGTCAGTCAGTCAGTCAGTCAGTCAGTCAGTCAGTCAGTCAGTCAGTGCAAGTCAGTTCAGTCAGTCAGTCAAGTCAGTCAGTCAGTCAGTCAGTCAGTCAGTCAGTCAGTCAGTCAGTCAGTCATCAGTCAGTCAGTCGTCAGTCAGTCAGTCAGTCAGTCAGTCAGTCAGTCAGTCGTCAGTCAGTCAGTCAGTCAGTCAGTCAGTCAGTCAGTCAGTCAGTCAGTTCAGTCAGTCAGTCAGTCAGTCAGTCAGTCAGTCAGTCAGTCAGTCAGTCAGTCAGTCAGTCAGGTAGTCAGTCAGTCAGTCAGTCAGTCAGTCAGTCAGTCAGTCAGTCAGGTCAGTCAGTTCGTCAGTTCAGTCAGTCAGTCAGTCAGTCAGTCAGTCAGTCAGTCAGTCAGTCAGTCAGTCAGTCAGTCAGTCAGTCAGTCAGTCAGTCAGTCAGTCAGTCAGTCAGTCAGTCAGTCAGTCAGTCAGTCAGTCAGTCAGTCAGTCAGTCAGTCAGTCAGTCAGTCAGTCAGTCAGTCAGTCAGTCAGTCAGTCAGTCAGTCAGTCAGTCAGTCAGTCAGTCAGTCAGTCAGTCAGTCAGTCAGTCAGTCAGTCAGTCAGTCAGTCAGTCAGTCAGTCAGTCAGTCAGTCAGTCAGTCAGTCAGTCAGTCAGTCAGTCAGTCAGTCAGTCAGTCAGTCAGTCAGTCAGTCAGTCAGTCAGTCAGTCAGTCAGTCAGTCAGTCAGTCAGTCAGTCAGTCAGTCAGTCAGTCAGTCAGTCAGTCAGTCAGTCAGTCAGTCAGTCAGTCAGTCAGTCAGTCAGTCAGTCAGTCAGTCAGTCAGTCAGTCAGTCAGTCAGTCAGTCAGTCAGTCAGTCAGTCAGTCAGTCAGTCAGTCAGTCAGTCAGTCAGTCAGTCAGTCAGTCAGTCAGTCAGTCAGTCAGTCAGTCAGTCAGTCAGTCAGTCAGTCAGTCAGTCAGTCAGTCAGTCAGTCAGTCAGTCAGTCAGTCAGTCAGTCAGTCAGTCAGTCAGTCAGTCAGTCAGTCAGTCAGTCAGTCAGTCAGTCAGTCAGTCAGTCAGTCAGTCAGTCAGTCAGTCAGTCAGTCAGTCAGTCAGTCAGTCAGTCAGTCAGTCAGTCAGTCAGTCAGTCAGTCAGTCAGTCAGTCAGTCAGTCAGTCAGTCAGTCAGTCAGTCAGTCAGTCAGTCAGTCAGTCAGTCAGTCAGTCAGTCAGTCAGTCAGTCAGTCAGTCAGTCAGTCAGTCAGTCAGTCAGTCAGTCAGTCAGTCAGTCAGTCAGTCAGTCAGTCAGTCAGTCAGTCAGTCAGTCAGTCAGTCAGTCAGTCAGTCAGTCAGTCAGTCAGTCAGTCAGTCAGTCAGTCAGTCAGTCAGTCAGTCAGTCAGTCAGTCAGTCAGTCAGTCAGTCAGTCAGTCAGTCAGTCAGTCAGTCAGTCAGTCAGTCAGTCAGTCAGTCAGTCAGTCAGTCAGTCAGTCAGTCAGTCAGTCAGTCAGTCAGTCAGTCAGTCAGTCAGTCAGTCAGTCAGTCAGTCAGTCAGTCAGTCAGTCAGTCAGTCAGTCAGTCAGTCAGTCAGTCAGTCAGTCAGTCAGTCAGTCAGTCAGTCAGTCAGTCAGTCAGTCAGTCAGTCAGTCAGTCAGTCAGTCAGTCAGTCAGTCAGTCAGTCAGTCAGTCAGTCAGTCAGTCAGTCAGTCAGTCAGTCAGTCAGTCAGTCAGTCAGTCAGTCAGTCAGTCAGTCAGTCAGTCAGTCAGTCAGTCAGTCAGTCAGTCAGTCAGTCAGTCAGTCAGTCAGTCAGTCAGTCAGTCAGTCAGTCAGTCAGTCAGTCAGTCAGTCAGTCAGTCAGTCAGTCAGTCAGTCAGTCAGTCAGTCAGTCAGTCAGTCAGTCAGTCAGTCAGTCAGTCAGTCAGTCAGTCAGTCAGTCAGTCAGTCAGTCAGTCAGTCAGTCAGTCAGTCAGTCAGTCAGTCAGTCAGTCAGTCAGTCAGTCAGTCAGTCAGTCAGTCAGTCAGTCAGTCAGTCAGTCAGTCAGTCAGTCAGTCAGTCAGTCAGTCAGTCAGTCAGTCAGTCAGTCAGTCAGTCAGTCAGTCAGTCAGTCAGTCAGTCAGTCAGTCAGTCAGTCAGTCAGTCAGTCAGTCAGTCAGTCAGTCAGTCAGTCAGTCAGTCAGTCAGTCAGTCAGTCAGTCAGTCAGTCAGTCAGTCAGTCAGTCAGTCAGTCAGTCAGTCAGTCAGTCAGTCAGTCAGTCAGTCAGTCAGTCAGTCAGTCAGTCAGTCAGTCAGTCAGTCAGTCAGTCAGTCAGTCAGTCAGTCAGTCAGTCAGTCAGTCAGTCAGTCAGTCAGTCAGTCAGTCAGTCAGTCAGTCAGTCAGTCAGTCAGTCAGTCAGTCAGTCAGTCAGTCAGTCAGTCAGTCAGTCAGTCAGTCAGTCAGTCAGTCAGTCAGTCAGTCAGTCAGTCAGTCAGTCAGTCAGTCAGTCAGTCAGTCAGTCAGTCAGTCAGTCAGTCAGTCAGTCAGTCAGTCAGTCAGTCAGTCAGTCAGTCAGTCAGTCAGTCAGTCAGTCAGTCAGTCAGTCAGTCTCACAGATGCATTAACGATTAATTGCTCTCTTTGAGGGCGTGCCAAATAAGAAAAAATAACCCATCGTGCGATTAATGCATTAAAGATTAAAACATTAAAAAATAATCAGGAATAATTGATTGATTTATTAGACCTTTTTTCAAAGAGGCCACCCTGTTGAATAATTATGTAGTCCAGCAGAAAAACAATGATAAAACCATGCATATAATTATTACAATATGCACGATACAGTAATTATGCATGGCTCTACCATTGTTTTTATGGCTGGACTACATAATTATTCAACAGGACGTCCTCTTTGAAAAAAGGTCTATTAAATCAATCAATTATTCCTGATTATTTTTTAATGTTTTAATCTTTAATGCATTAATCGCACGATGGGTTATTTTTTCTTATTTGGCACGCCCTCAAAGAGAGCAATTAATCGTTAATTGCATCCTGTAGAGAGCAATTAATCGTTAATCACACTCTTCAATGCTGCGCCAATGTTTACAAAAATGATTTTAATGTTTTTTCTTACATTTTTTTTGCATCGAACTTTTTAATTGCATTCGAAATTCATTTTGTGAGAAAGAAAATCAATAAACAACAACAAAAGAAAGACACAGAGAGAAGAGAAAAATATAAAACTCTCAGTGTAATTTCTGTAATTTACTTTCCTAACTGGGAAAAAGTAGTGGAAGCCATTGTGCGATTAGCTCGTAATCACATAATAACTCGTACAATTCGAAAATTGCACTCGTGATTTTTTTGTTTCGAATTTTCCTCGTCCTTTCGGACTCGGAAAATTAATAACAAAAAAATCACTCGTGCAATTATATTCGAATTGCACTCGTTATCATGTGATTACATATACTAATGCTTTATAAGTGCTTGACATGATCTTTATGTGGGGGCATTTAGTGAAAGCTATGACTAGTAACAATTATATTTAACGACGCTAGAACGGCATTACAATGACTTCTTCAGTTTTTGACGTCACGGAACTTCTTTCGCGTATCCGTGGCAGTCTTTGTTGAGACCTGATAGAGCCAGAGTTTGGAGTCCATTTATTTCACCGCTACGACATTGGAAAGAGACCGAAAAATTCAGAGTTGGCAGAACATTTCCATCGCGACCACTCCTTTGCTGACCTTGAGGTGATGATCCTAGGAAGTGACTTTTCATCCTCCGCAGAAAGAGAACTTGACATGATCTTTATGTGGGGGCATTTAGTGAAAGCTATGACTAGTAACAATTATATTTAACGACGCTAGAACGGCATTACAATGACTTCTTCAGTTTTTGACGTCACGGAACTTCTTTCGCGTATCCGTGGCAGTCTTTGTTGAGACCTGATAGAGCCAGAGTTTGGAGTCCATTTATTTCACCGCTACGACATTGGAAGATAAATGGATGTGCAGACTCCAAACTCTGGCTCCATCAGGTCTCAACAAAGACTGCCACGGACAAGGGGGTAAATCACAAATCACTTGAAAAAAGGTGTACGATACTTTTTGACTTTTATTTGATTTTTTGACTTTTTTTTTGACTTTTTTCAAACTTTCATTTTGACTTTTTCCGACAAAAACGCCCACCGTCTTCGGGCGCCTAATATTTTCCGCCCATTCGCCCATTCAAGAAACTTTTTAACTTTTTCAAGACTTTTTTCTAAGAATTTTTGACTTTTTGACTTTTCGTAGAGGTGTACGATAATTTTTCGAGTGATTTACCCCTCGACGGGGATGCTGCGCTGGTCCAGGGTACCTTTTTTAACCTCCACGAGTCCCAGGTAGGGTCGCAAAAACACCAAAATAGAAAAATCAGTCCCTCGTAGGGTGCCTTTTTTTGGAAAATTTGGGAAAAAAGTAGAAAATTTTGGAATTTCAGTCCCATTCAGGGTCACTTTTTTCGCTAATTTTGAGTCCCACGTAGGGTCCATTTTTCGAACCTCAGCGGAACACCCCTGTCGGTCGACAAGGGTAGTACTCCCGAATGAACACCCATGCTGGATGAAAATGATGTTGGACATTGCGACGAAACGATTTTAAAGAGATCCAACAACTTTCCAAAATTCATCGAACATTTCAATTTCAATGTTGGAATCGTTTACCTCGGCCTTAAGTAATATTTTTCACTTTTAAGGCAATTTTTATTCGAAAATTCTCTTTTTTATCCAACAATGGGCTATACCAGAAAAAATCCGTTCATGGGGGGTGGAGGATATATTATTTTTTTCATGAATTACCCCTGGACATTTTGATTTTTAACCCCCTGGACAAACATCAAATTACCCCTGGACATTGGATTTACCCATTGGACAATTCATCCTCCACCCTCATGAACGGATTTTTTCTGGAAGAGCCCAATTCGCGAAAGTAAATGTCGCAAATTTCGTGATTTTCGACCTCGCGAAAGTTTGCACGCCTAAAGTACTGTAGGACCATGTTCATGGTAGGACGAATAACAAGAGGTGCTTTTCAAGAGCCCGTACATGTTTTTCATAAGCATTGCACTTATAAGCATATGGCAAAGCATTGCTTGAACCTACAAAAAATATTTTTTTTCCTGATTTTGGCTGGAATTTACGTATTTTCAGTATTTCCCTAAATTTATGCTTTAGATTTAAGCATCCCCTCAAGCATTTTTCAGCCTTATTAAGCATCTCTGAGCCTGTTTCCGGCTTTTTGTTTGCTTATAAAAAAAAAAAACATGTAGGAGGAAGAAAACCTTTCAGGGTAAAAAACAGTTTCCCCGGAAAAAAAATTAAATTTCGATGTCGCACTGTGAGTTCAGATGGGGATACATAAGTCAACAAAAAAGGGACGATTTCACAAGTAACAGATTCTATCTGTAAGATGATATTTCTTCTAATCAAACAATCCGAATCCCATGTCATCGTCTGACTCTTCGCTTTCCTCTTTAGCTGCCTCCTTCTTTTCTTCCGTTGCAGCTTCTGGTGCGGCCGCAGTGACTGCAGCAGCAAACTTACTTGGATCAGCCAAGTATTCCTTGATCTGTAAAAATAAATAAATAAATAAATTAACGAATTTTCAGTTTTCAAGCTCATAGAATGCGGAATGGAATAAACTGATCACGCAACAACCAAATTGAATTTGAAAACGAGAAGTGCGAAAATCATTATGAATCATGATCCAATACAAGCGAACAAAGTCGATATTTTGAAAGAGAGACAGGCTCCTGAGGTTAATAATCCATTTATAGCCCTGCAAAAATAAAGTAATAAAAGTGATTGACATTTTAATTATGTCAATTTCATAACTGGTCACTATGGAGAAATATTGACCGGCCACGTGACATTAATCATCCAATCAGTTTTCTTAAAAATGATTGACAGTTGTATTGCAGGGCTATAATACAAATTATTAAATCAACGTAAGTCAAAAGCTCTGTGTAGTATTATCACGGACTTACCGTTGCGATTTGCGGAATATCTATATCAGCTTCAAGACAAACGGCAGCGACGTTCTTGAAACCATTAACAATCGAGTGTGGTACAGAGGCAGTTGTTGGGTACCCAATCGCCAAAGAAACTGCAGCGATGTTTGAGATTCCCTGTTGAAAATAGGACATGTGTTATTTAATTTCTTCCAATTTTGAGACCAAAACGAAATTTCTGTTCCCAAGCGGACTTAAAGGCAATAGCGCTATACTTATAGTAGGGGTCGGATTTGATGGTACTTCCATGGTATACTTTGAAATACATGCTGATGTCAGCCCGAAAGCTGATTGGTTTAACCGACAGTTATACGCGGTTTAAGAGTATAGCTAAAACTTTGTTTTGTTTTCAACAGTAAACGAAAGTGAATGAAGACAAAATGTAAACAAAAAGATTGCAAAGAAGTTTTCGAATATATTCACAATAGAATGTCTTCATTTAAAAATAGAAACACTCGATTTCATTCAAAAGAAAAAGACATTCTTTTTTTCTTTCAGTTTTATGTAAGTCTTTTTGTGTTGTTGTTGAACATTATAGTAAATTATATTCACTTTTTTGAATATATTTTTTGGAATAAAGTCACTTTTGATTTTTGTTATGATCCAGCACTCCTAAATACTCCTCCGTATGGATGTTTGTGCCAATGCTAGATCAGCATTTAATAAATATACCATGCGTCGTTCCCTTTAATGGAAATATTCGACCTAACAACGTCATATGAATGATTTCAGGTCTTTTGCAATGCTGCAAGACATATCTGGTACACGTTTTTTTTAAGAAACACTTTTAAGAAACATATACTGAGGCTGAGAAAAATAACATTCTTTAATTCGTTTTTTTAAGAATCTTCCAATCAAAAGAAACATTTAAGGCTCAAAAGGCTGATTTCTTAGGAAACATCGAGGCTGCTTGGTGAAACTAGTTTCTTGAAAAAAAAAAAAAGAAAAAAAAAGTGCATTCTTTTAAGGTCTTGGGTCACTCAGAGGAATTTAAAGAGATGGAAAAACAGCTTCTTGAAAACAATGGAAAAACGGCTCGTCATATACCAGGTCTCTTGCCCTTAAGGGAGTTTATGTCGAGTAAATAGGTTTCTTTTGTTGTCGCTATAAAAAATCTGCATAATTAGCGTGTTGTGACAAAATTCTTTTGTTTCAAGCCTGATTATGCGCAAACTTTTAGGGCTTATATTTTGGGTACACCTCTCCTATACGAAAAGGTACCTATATCTTCTTGCTCAGTATTTCCTAGCGATTCTACTGATATAACCTCATCATGACCGCACCATAATATGGAAAGCTAGAGCTCGAGAAAATTATAACTTCATCTTGATTTTACTCGACTTCTGACAGTTTTACAAGCACCAATTTAATATCATTGCGTTAAGAATTTCTTTTGCTATACATTGGTAGAAATATTGCTCCTTATTCTTAAAAATTGAACTAGTAATCGGCAAAAAAGGAAAAACAAATTTTCATTTTTATCGTCAAATCATGTAGAAACCGTCTTTGTATGGCGAGCCGTCTTTTCTGGACTTTCATTTAATGACCTAATCAACGTTTTTACAATGGAATTTTCAATAGAAGTGATCGTTGAACTTTGAGTAATCGGAAAAGCTGTTTTTCCATCTCTTAACATTCCTCTGGGTCACTTTTTTTTATCAAAAAGAAACATTTGAAAACTTAAAATCCGTTTCCGAAACGAAATTTCACAAAATTCATTCTTTATTTCTCTGATGCAGGTGGACAAAGTTGAGCAAATGAACTAAAGTTGCCATAGACCTCTGAATGAAATTGGCAAAACATAACATCAACAAAGACAATAAAGATACTTACAGAGCAGAAAGTCTTGACAATATCATCATCAGTGATGTCAAGAACAGCAGGACTGAAGATGCTTCCATCATCATAAACAGCATTGATAATCAAACCATAATGAAATGGTCGAATTTTCAACATCTGAAGTAATGCAGCTTCAGAAGCACCAACCTAGATGCGAAAGAAAATATTCAGATAACGGTGCAATACAAGGAAGAATGGTTACAGAAAGCTACGTAGGATAGTCAAAGATTTATTGACAAAATAACTTTGACCTTTGGGTGCTACACTGTAAAGGAAATGCCTCAAGTAAGAAGCTTACACACCTTGTCTTCCTTGTGAATCAAGTGAATTTCACTGAGGATTTCAATCGTTCCTTTGGCAATCTTGGTTGGAATAGCCAAAGCTTGGAAGAAAGATGTCTTTTCTGGACCTTGTCCAGTGTTACCTGGCTGGACAAAGACATCCAATGGAGCGATGGCTCCAGCTTTGGCAGGGGCTTCTTTCTTGTTGCTGAGCAAGATATCTCTGATTTCAGTCAAGTCTTCTGATGTGAAGACAAAACCAATGTTTCCAACAATCTGGGGTAAGAGCCTGAAAAAAAGAAAGAAAGCTTTTAGTTTGAATCGGAATCTTCGAGATGCAAATTATGACGCCACTGGACTCAAAACTCCATCTTTTTTCAAAAAAGGATTTGGAGTTAAAATAAACTCGAATTTGAAAATCATTTTGCAAGTCTTTTGAAGATATCACCAGTTGGTACTAATCGATAAATTCGATTATTGTAAATTCGATTATTGAAGTAATCGATAATGCTCAAAGTAATCAAACGACCACTTATTTTGTTTGAAGTTGTTCAATTGACACCGTCTGGGTTAACTCGAAAGTCCCATTTACCAACCTCAAAGGCAAACCCCTTTTGTTTGTCTCCTAGAAAATTTTAGGACCCTGCCGACGCACCAGACTTAACGAACGCCGAACATGAGAATTTTTTTACACCAGACTCAGCTGGACTTAAGGAAGTCGGATGTCTATGGAAGCTTACATATCTAAACCTAGGTTTACGCATAAGAAACTTAGGTTTACAAAATAGTTTCAACTGAAACTCCCGCCCTTTAACACCCTTTGATGTAGGTTGTTTTAAAGTATAGTAAAAAAATCTCTTGACAATAGTAAATCCCAGACACAAATAATAATATGCAAAATCCATCATCAACTCAACGGAAAAAACTCTTCTCTATTGCTCATTGCGACATTTTAAATTTTCCGGGGGTTTTGTTGTTTGGAATTGCTTAGGTCAGGGTTGCTAATAACGGCCTGTCACTGTGCTGGGTGCATGATCAGCGCCTTGGGCCCCGCAGGGTTGCTAGTAACGGCTCGAATTTCAGTCAGGTTAAAAAAGGGGCAATTTTACCAATATTATAATCACATCACCCCTGTCTTTTAGATTATATCATAATTTCTCCCAGATAATTTGAAAAAAATACATTCATCTCCTGCTTTCTTTCTAGGTAACTTCGTGATGCGTGATATCTCACGTGCGCTGTTCAAAATGGCAGATCATTTATTTCCTTATTTACTAGTCCTTTAGTCTATAAAATGTCTTAAATCAGCGTTGTGGTTTCCAGCTATGGAATTTTTTTACTCAGTTTCAATTGGCTGAAAGAAGTTAACAAAAAAAAACTGCTGATTGGCTTAACGAAATTTTGATTGACAGATTTACCAACCTAGGTTTGCAGTTTACACATTAACTTAGGTTTGCAGGGCTGCAAACCAAGGTTTGGAGCTGTAAACATAGGTTTAGAGACTGCAAACCTAAGTTTACTGGCTTCCATAGATGTCATAGATGGAGAAGGATATTTTTTCCCACCAGACAATCAAAACACCGGACATGACCAGTCTGGTGCGTCTGGTGTTTCTTAATTTTTTGTTTCATAAATGTCCGTGTTCAAAATCCCCTGTATGCAACACCGGAATTAGGGGCCGTTGACAAACGACTTTCCTTTTTTTAACGGCCTGAGGCTGTCACAAGTGTTACGCGTAAGCCAAATCGCGTATTACGAACAACCTCTAAATTGCCAAGTACAGGAGAAAAAAAATTGAAATTCAAAATGGCGGCCAAGCCCACGATGATAACTATCAAAAATCTTCGTTTTTCATTCAGCTATTGCAGCTCAATAAATCAATGAAATAATTTGAAATAAAAAGTAAACAAACCTTGAACCTTTCATGAATCCAAATAAATTAAAGTATTCATCTAAAGTGAAGATTACATTTCAAAATAAAACGATTTCCAAACCAACCTAAAGTCAGTGTCTGCCAACTAAAAGCTTCTCTGCGGGGTCACTGACAAGGAGTTACGACTTCAGACTTTAGATTCCAATTCTTGTATAGGCTGCAACTACACTGCCAAATGATCTGTATTACAAAGACTTCCAATTGGGTCCATAAGTTAAGAAAATGAGATTATCTTATAGCACGGGGGTTCTGTTTTTAAAAACAAACTTCAAAATAAAATTGTTAATGAGCTTGTTACTTAAAATATCACTTACTTACATAATTTATGAATGATATAACACCCTTTTCTTAAATAAATGGCCTCTTAAAGTCTTATGTTTGCCGCAAGAAGGAAGAAAAATTTAATTAGACCCCCGGTTTTTTTCTCGTTTTCTAGCCATTTCCCGCGTGTTAGTGTAGACACAACTTTAATCCGGGGAAATGAAGCGTTTTCATTGGTCTAAAATCACGGATGGTCACGTGACCAGAATTCCTATCCAGGGAAATGCCGTGGCCGCAATGTTTTGCTTTAGTGAGATTGACCATTTGGTTGTTTAGATTTGAGCGGGCGGAATTTCTGTACAAACCAAAATATGGCTTTGTTGGAATACCGGTTGAAACACTTGTGCTGTTAAGGTTCAGACCCCCTCCCCCTACGTCTTAGCGGCCAAAAAGATTCTTCATAAGTAAATACTTTCACTGGTCCATGGCCGCCATGTTCTTTCGATTCGTAATCCTCAGTTCTTTCGATTCGTAATCCTCAAAGTTCTTCTTTTCGCACGGAATAAACATGTGGTTTTGAGCTGTGACCTTTTAATTTTGAAACTCCAAGCCCCGCAGCAAGTCAGGGCAGGATAGGCAGGATGGGTGGAACAAGGAGTCAACAAGGCGGAAAGATCTAGTTTCAATCACCAATTCCGCCCTTCTCCTCTTTTTCTCCATTTCCTATCTCTGACTCTGGTTTTTCTGATTTCTGGACTTAGTTTTTTCTGAATTTGACTATTTGAAGCTATTTTGCTAATTCTGAAACTATACTCCCACACCTCGGTTCGAACCACCAAATGCAAGCAACCTTGGTTTCCAAACCCGACGCCTTACCACTTGAGCTATCGTCGCACATCAACATCCGGCAATTAATAACATATTATACCAAACTGGCCAAAGACGGGGGTAATGTTATTATAATATGGGTAAAAGTACCCCTTTTTAAACCTGACTGAAATTCGAGCCGTTACTAGCAACCCTGCGGGGCCAAAGGCGCCGAGTATGCACCCGGCACAGTGACAAGCCGTTACTAGCAACCCTGACCCTAACTGATAATCGAATCTTGACCCCCGGAATATTACCACGGACTAGAAAGAACGAAAAAAATTGAAGGGGCGGAATTGCTGATTGAAACCAGTTTTCACCCAACAAGGCAGAGGGAAGAATTACCAACTTTCATCACGTGACCAGTCATTTTTCTCGTCGAAACATTTAATTGATGATTGGAAATAAGGTGAATGTCGTGTGGTTGCTTTGGTCTTAGCCTTTCTTCACCATGTTTCTACTTTGTGGACTGATGAAATTTTTAAGTGAGACTTTCCCTTTTTTTAAAACTTTTTCAACGGCATTGCAGTGGACCCCCCCTTATGGCCAGAAGCCGTTAAAAAAAAGAAAATTGTTTGTCGACGGCCCCTTATTGCGTCCAGTGTAGCGAAAGGATACTTTTTGCCACCGGACAGTTCGGTGCGTCGACAGGGTCCTAAAATTATACACGCCAGAATCTCCCACTCATTAT
>NW_027103909.1:0-2812 GCF_902728285.1 Clytia hemisphaerica
TTTGGTGTTTCTGTTGCTTTTTGCTGGCTTTCTTGAGATCGGAGTAGAATTTGTTCTTTTGCTCATCTGTACCGTCACAGTCTGTGGGCGAATAAACATTTACAACACGAAGGTTGAAACCATGTATTTTAAGGTTGACTCCCACAATACGTGGAGTGTTGAAATCTGGGGCTTCAATTTCGGTAAACTTATCAATTCTAATCAATATACCGACACCAGCTTCACGTTTTCGTTTGTAGCCCGACCAATGGAATTCATATTTTTCTCCAGTGTCAAGTTCAATTAATTTACTATCGACACCTTTCCATCTGACTTCTTGAAGTGAAAGAAATTGTAGGCCTGTTTTTGACATTTCTTTGGCGACCGAATATATTTTGGCTCCGTCATCGTTTTCTTTCCCGGTACGAATATTAAGTGATCCAAAGCTCCATTCGCAGTATTGATGAAATTTTTTGGTGTTTTTCTTTTTGTAATTTTTTTGTTGGTTCATTTTGAAGAAGTGATTTAAGTCGTAGAGATGAGAAGCAAAGGATTTGCTTTGAAGGGTATGAAGGACAGTAAGGTACTCTTTCGCTCGGTGATAGATTCACTTGGTAGCTGTACTAAGGCTTCCTTGAAGCGAGATTGGTGAGTTATGCCGCGCTGGACACCATCCCAGAATTTGACCTCCGCGGCTAAGAAATGAAGAAAGGGAGAATTATCCTTGTCGACTTATTTTTCATTTTGTTTTGCGCGACGCAGTAAAATTTTTAATCCTTTGGCCATCCCTTTCCTGCGGGAAATTTGAAATCTTGTTAAACATTTTTAGGAATTTTTGGAAATCCCGAAATTTGCGAAATTCGCGAAAATTTCGCTTTTGCTGGGCCTTCACGCCTAACGGGCTTCTTGTATTAACGTTAAACAACGTTGTGTGCCAAAGAAAAACTAAACGACGCATGAGAAGCCCATGGCTTGAAATTCGAACAAGAAGAGTTTAAGAAAGATCGATTAGAGGCCCACTTTGTTTCTAACCTGTAAATCTCTATAACAATAGTAATAATTTTAGGCACGGACAAATAAAATGACGCAGTCATTCATTAAAAGGTTAATAACATTAGGAACAAGGCAAGGGAAAAGCGAAATATTATTCCAAGAAAAAAAAGTATTATTAGGTTTTATTTTTATATAAGTGTTCTCGTTTCATATCAGACACAATATTTCATATTGGGACAGTGTCTGCCTATTGTTATGTTTTACTTATTTAAACAAAAATGTTTCTCTTTTCCTTTTTCTGATCATCTTGCTCCACATCCGTGTCAATCCAATGTTAAAAAGCTTGTAAATTAAAATTGATGAGTAAGCAAACGATATCACTCTTATTTAAAAACAAAACCTTTAACTGACAACCGAGGGACTCGTGACGACAGAGTTATAGGATAATGTAAACAATACATTTACACATTAACTCTAAAATCAATTACGTCATTTTATGTCAAAACTGTATACCTGTCCTACTGAAAAGAAACAAAGGATTGGGATGAAATTGGAGCGAAAAAAAATAGACAAAGAGAGTTTTATAATTTGGTACGATTTGTTAGAAGACATTTCATATATTATTGAGACATTCGTAAAAGTTGATCGCGAAGAGAGGTCCGAGTTATAAAGAAATATGAATTTTAAAATATTTCTAGTTTCGTTCGCATTTCTATGTTGTACATGGATGTCTTGCTCTAATGCAGATTTGTTTCAAGTAAGAGATTTCAAGATGCTGGAATGCTCTGAACAAAGAAACATCACTTTAATTATCAATAATTTATCAAGGAGAAATTTGTATCGATTAACTTCTCTTCTTGATGATGTGATTGAAAACGAGGCCTGTTATGCTGTATACGTTTATCAGAAGGATTACGATAATTCCATTCGACTTCGGAAGGGAAATGACACTCAACTGGAGATGTTTTTTGATGCTGATGATTATCCGTATATAGAAAGTATAGAACCATACAAGACCTTAAGATTTTTAAATCAGAAGCTGATGGACGAAAACGCGTCAAAACAAACACTTGTTTATATGACATCTATGACATATTATAATTCCGATGAAACTGAACAGTATAAGCTTTTAAAGAGACTTCAGAATGAACGCTCCTGGGATATCATTATCCAATGTGGTTATGGAGGAAAGAATACTTGTCCATTAGACTTTTGGATGCCAATGCAACGAATTTTTCCGAAAGTCCCTAATTCATTTTTCATCTACCCCTACGATTGGTTAAACTTTGTAGAAATTATAAAAAACCCAAAATATGATCCTTATGAGTTTACGTATCACACCATACGCTCAAGGCAAGACTTCTTTAATCAAACCTGCTTAAAAAATGTAAAGACACTATATGTTGTAATGAAAACAGTAACAACATTTTATTTTCCAATGGCTGCTGCTATCTTACGAAAAGAAAATTCGGAAAGGAAAAAAATAAACAAAAAATTATTGAACATTAAATTTCTTTACGACAACAGCATGGGAATTGAAATGGAAATTATTCGAAATTATTATACATTTACGTTGGAAAGAATTGCTCGAAATATAAATGCAAATCTTTTGATCGGTTCTTATAACAGAAGATATCTTATAGCTGAGGAGAATGTGGTTTTTCAATTTTATGATCGTAACCGACGATTATCTGAAACAGATTGTAAAACGATAAAAAGACATAAATGGTTTGTATATAGACATTCAGAGCGAAGGATGAAACCGTCTTGTTTCGGGATAAAAATGAAGACTTTAACAAGTACATTAGACCTTTATGAGTTTATAAACAAAGATTTGTGT
>NW_027103909.1:8803-13521 GCF_902728285.1 Clytia hemisphaerica
TGCGACAGTTTTTGGGAACGCGACAGTTTCTGGGAATGTGACAGTTTCTGGGAATGTGACAGTTTCTGGGAACGCGACAGTTTGAAAGAAATCTCGACAGCTTTCGGAAGAGATCGCACGTTGACCCTTCTCGGCTTCCATACCTTTAGAACGCTGGTTACCAGAGGCTAAGTTTTCATAGAGAAAATATTAACGATATTTCATTCGAGCTTTTTTGTTTGAAATTTATTTGCTAAAAAATAACTGAGACGGGTTTAGACAGGCAGCTGATGACATCAAAAAAAGTGAATCAGTGAAAATTCGAGGGACAAATATTGAGTACTTAATTGGAAATCTTTATAGTTTAGAGAGTCAGAAAAATTTACTCGGCGTGTTTAAAAATCTGTACCGGACGTGTCCGAAAATAATTTATTAATTGATGACGTCACAAGTAAAAGTGAAAAATTGATGTTGCAAAATTTCAAAGTTTTACATACCATTCGAAGCGTTTTTTGATGTAGATTTCAAATCACATCAATCTTAATAAGTAAAAATTTGAATATGAAAAGTTATTGAGGTCCCTAGCTCTTCTATGACGTCATTTTTGAGAAAATGCCTCATTTTATAAGGAATTACGATCTCAATTTCGAATGGTGTAAATTATTTTTCGATTTGATGACGTTGAAATTTGACATTTTTAGGGGGTGAGAGGGTCATGATTGACCAAAATCACATGTCAAATTTAAGTCATAACTTTTTTGAAATCTAAATTTTTACCTATTGAGACTGATGTGATTTAGAATCTAGATCGAAAAATGCGTCGAATGGTATAGATATTATTATTATATGCTGAAATCAAATTTTCACTGTTGGTGGTGACGTCATCATTTGACAAATTACTACCGGACATGTCCGTTAAATAAATTTTCGGACGCCGAGTAAAATTTTTAGGATCAGTAGATATATGGGAACAAGAAAAATCAACTCGACGTTTGTCCCAAAGTCGTCCAGATTTTAGATGTCGTCAGCTGCCTGTTTAGGCTGAAAAATATGTAAACATAGAAATTTCGCGATGGCAGTTGGCAGTATATACAGGGTGTCCCTAATTAAAGTATCGAGTTTGAACATGGGATTGAGTAGAAAAGTTTGTGTGTGTTATCGCTAAAATATAAGAACGTTCTCTTCACACAGGCTTATTACAAAAGGTAGTTACAACGTATAAATTAATCGTAATGACAAAGAAAAAAGAGGGAGAGCTTAAAATACAATTTTGTGAACACGCACATAAAACTTTCTACTCATAGTTGTGTTTCGACTCGATACTTTAATTAGGGACACCCTGTACAGTGAACTGTTATCAGATAGAATAATATCTCACTTTGGCTACTTCATCATCTATTCAGATTCCCTTTGTTAAAAGTGATTATTGGTCGTAAAAACGGTTTCTCGAAATCTGATGCGTGGATAGAAATCTCTTTATAAGGGTATGTTTGCACGGTATTTTTTCTCAGTTACGAGATTTTTAGATTTGGAAAACGATTGATATTTACAGACCTATTTTAGCTTACAATCTGGAATTTTAAGAGCTGAAATTTAGTGATTCCATCGATTTAAACTCCTAAAATTATAAAATAGATTTTAGTCTATACGGAGAATAACTAATTTAGGTGAAAACACCCAAATTTCTTTTCTTAGAAGGAGGCCCCCCAGTCAACCCTCAATTCACGTATTCACGTGCAGATTTTTGCCAATTCACGTATTCACGCGCGAAAAAAAACATTTTCACGTTTACGTAATAATTTTGCTGTTAATTCTTTTGTTAAATGATTGTGACCTTATTGGGCTAAGTAAAGTATGGCATTTTTATGGCCTCTTTTAAAGCTGTTTGACTTATTTTTATACCAAGCATTTTCGCCAAAATGAAGTTTCTGCAGTTTTGTGATCTTATTTTCGATAGCGTCGACCCTTTAGGGCAATGTTTTAGGCAGTGGCGTTGTGGCAGGGGGGCCGGGGGGCCATGGCCCCCCCAGCGGAGCTTTTTTGAAGGGGCGCCGAAGAGCAAGGGGCGCCAAAGGAGATTTTTTTAAACGCCCCAATCTTAAAAACCCTACTTTATGCGCCTTAAATTGCGCCCCAGGATCAATTTTACTGAGATATTTTTAAAATACTTGCAATTTTT
The DNA here is from genome assembly GCF_902728285.1 of Clytia hemisphaerica. Lineage (NCBI taxonomy): Eukaryota > Metazoa > Cnidaria > Hydrozoa > Leptothecata > Clytiidae > Clytia > Clytia hemisphaerica. The sequence continues at coordinate 10,962 of NW_027103909.1, forward strand.
TTCGCTCGCTTCAATCGCAATACGGTTTAATTGGTAACTTTTTTGCAATCTAGCTAATTTACAAGTGTTTTTGTGTACAATATAGCATTATTAAATGAAAGACCAATTTGCTGACAACAATATTGAAATCATAAAACACCAATTTTTTCGCTCGCTTCGCTCGCATTACACATTGTTTCTTTAAGTTTCTTTTCACTCTAGCAAGTGTCAAATTTGCCTATTTTTATTTAGTAATTTAGGGTAACATACAGTTGATTTTCCAAATTTTCTAGTCGGCCCTAACCATATGGTGGGGCCTTTTTTTCCTTTTCCCATTCATCAAAGATATATCTACTCTTCTCCACTAAATATTTCCTTCCACATTATGCCTAGGCAAATGAATTAGTAAAAGTTTAAAAACTGTTGGGTGGGGCACCACTTTGGGAAATTGGGAGGGGGGCGCCATTTAAAAAATAATGACTTTGGCCCCTCCAGAAAGATTTTCCCACAACGCCACTGGTTTTAGGTCTGTCACGCCAAAGTTAGAAAGAACTACCACACTCCTGTGCCACAGACCCGGTGGACCCCCCCCCCCCGCCCCGGTGAAAAAAAACGCTCCCGGTAGAAAAAAGATCCTTCAATTTCAACCCCACTGGGAAATTACTCGGGTTTTATCCCCATTGAAAATTGAATGGAAAAAATGGTGCCCCCCAAACCATCCCCACTGGAATTTTTTACCTGGAAACAATAGAGCTTCTATCCCCATTGGGATTCCGATAGAAATTTTCATCCCCACTGAGGGAAAAGGTTCCACCGGGGTACTGAGACAGGGATATACTTTAGGCGTAGAAACTTTCGCGAGAAGAAACTTTCACGATTTGCGCGAATTTTGGCCCTTTTCGCGAAAGTAAATGTCTTTAAAAATTCTAGGAAGGGCCATTCGCGAAAGTTTATGCTCGCGAAAAATATTTTTCCGTTAAATTCGCGAAAGCAAATGTCGTGAATTTCGCGATTTTTTATCCTCGCGAAAGTTTCTGCTCGCGAAAGTTTGCACGCCTAAAGTACTACCTCTCTGGTACACGGTGGTATAAACCCTGCCTGAATTTACTTGTTAAGGCAAATGCAAAGTTAAGCCTTAGCTTTAAGGATTTCCCGCCCAATTTTCTTCGTCGCAGACCGATATAAAAATCTTTTAAATTGAGATTAGATGTCGAGGTTCGTGGCCGAAAACATGATCTGGAAAGTTGCAGGCTTCAAAGAGATGGTGCAACCACAGGGCGCAAATTCCAGAGTTTGATCCTTGTCTCATAGAAGGAAATATAAATTGGAAAGAAGAACGCGAGCGAAGCGAGTGCGAAAAATTTCGACAATTTTCGCTCTTTTATTGGTGAGAAAACGGTCTTAACATGCTATTGTTACCCAAGTATGCAATCTTGGTCACAAAATTCATTCAAAATCTTTGATTATATTCAACACTGACTATTTACTGGCAAAAACCTGGTACGGCGAGTGAAGTACCTGTCGTACACGAAGCGGCGTCACAAGAGTTTTTTCTGAATGCTTGATGATGCATTCATACAAGATTTTTTAGAATTACCTACTCATTGAAGGTGCAAATACCCTTCCCTGTCTCCAAGTTAGTGCGGTATCATTTTGTGTATAGTGGAGTCGTTTAGCATAATTTACAGGAAAAAAATAATATATAGCTCGAACTTTCTCCAGACCTTCTCTATAGGATGCTTATGCCTCAGGAAAAAAATCCCCTAGAATCCCACTGGTGGAACATTCCTTTTTTGGGCAATTTCTTTTTTCCCCAGGCAAAACCCTAAGGACGAAATGTTTTGAAAATTTCAAACTCATTTTCAGACAATATCAGGTATACCATTCGAAAGCTCTCAAAAAACTATACAGAAGACTTTTAAACGGGTATGGCCGATTTCATTACTTAACTCGATATATTTCATGCGCAAGTTCCACTTTTCGCCACATTTTGGTCTAAAATTGACCAAAAATTGCATCTTCTGCGTGAATTATCTCGAGTTAGGTAATGAAATCGGCTATACCCGTCTAAAAGTCTTCTATATAGTTTTTTGAGAGCTTTCGAATGGTATGCATGATGTTGTCTCAAAAAGAGTTTGAAATTTTCAAAAATTTTTGACCTTAGGGTTTTGCCTGGGGAAAAAAGAAATTGCCCGAAAAAGGGATGTTCCACCTGTGGGATTTTAGGAGATTTTTTCCTGAGGCATAAGCATCCTATAGAGAAGGTCTGGAGAAAGTTTCAGCTATATATTATTTTTTTCCTACAAACAGCCTGTACTTTTGTAACACGACCACACTAGTACTGCATTTAGTAACAACATAAGTGACTACTACATCAGTAGCGCCGACGGAGAAAATTTTCTCATTTAGACTTTTGTTTGGCTCAAAACGCTCTGGTTAGATGCAGTATTTGCATCACAAAAGTTTTCATTAAATATTACAAAATGCGCCCTCAGGAAAATAAGGAAAAAATATTTGTTTATCTTTACAGTTAAATTTTACAGATTTAGGTTTATTTAGTTTTGTTCTAGACAATAATTTG